>NC_134966.1:12575000-12692500 GCF_965638725.1 Aptenodytes patagonicus
CAAAACTTACTTTCAAGTATCATTTTATTCAGAGTTTAAGTGTAACAGAAGCGTGGCAGTATTGATAAAACATTCCCGACATGGGAACGCCAGAGCGCAGAGGGTTTCACGGAACAATGAAGTCCTTTGGAAAGTACTATCTGAACAGGACTGTTGTCTCATTTCAGTGAGTTCAAAGACTGCAACTAGACACGAACAAACCCAGATCCAGTTTCAATATAGCATCTCCTCTGTAAGACAGGAATGCAGTCTAGTAAGGGCACCTACAATCAACAGCAACAAAAGACACAGAAGTGAGTACAGAAAAGGGAGAAGTGAATTGAATGTGCCCTCAAGCCAAAGTTAATCAAAGCAGATCCACATTAATTTAATCTGCATAAGGCCAGTAAAATATTTTTAAATGCAAGTGAGATGCCTGGAATTGTGAGATAAAATTCAAGTCCCCAAACAGAGATGATAGTGCAACACTGACATTCAGCCTTCTTATCTGCTACCCCAGGCTACAGTTTGGGCTAGAAGGGTGGCTACGGTATTTCTGCATTGTTTTTGCAAAGTACCAGAGCCACCACGTGCATGTGAAAACACCCCACAGCAGACAGCAGCAGACATGCACAGCCGTCCCCTGCTGCACCTACGCAAAGCGGATTCTTCAAGCGACTGTTCCCACTGCAGAATTCATAACAGTTTTCTGTCTGTGCTTCCAGTTACTTAAAATAAGTGTTCAGCCACCATTACAAGGTGCTTCCTTATCTCATTGTAAATGGCTTTTCTGTATGAAATAACAAAACACATTCTGAAGTATTTTAAATTAAGCCACAGTCAAGCTTAATATATTTTAATCACTGTATGGAAACCCAAGGACTGTCATGCTCAAACTTCCATTACAGTATTTAACTGGTCCCTCTGTACAGGGCTTCTCTCTACCCAGCGAAACCCACCAAATCTGCAGGGGCAGAGGAAACAGTTAAGTGCACTGATTAGGCATCAAAATCATTACAGCTTCGACACAGTAAAGAACAAACCAGGCATTCTTAATATAGGGGTGTTTTATTTAAATACAACTCAGCTATTAGCATGACTCATGTTAACCACCTATTATGAAAGAAAACTTATTTTAGAAAGTGGTAATTTTTCAGTTAAGAATCTTCACCTTAACAAAAGCATTACTGGACTCACCCTCTGTACAGCAGGGCATGTGATCCTACACGTAAGAGAGGGTTATGAAACCCTACATCATTAGCAACGCATGTCACGAATGCCGAGAGATTCTCAGTATTACGGGAGATTTCTCTCCCAAGTTCTTCCGACTGGGTGAGATCTTTTACAGGGAGTTGCTGGACACCAAAGGGAAAGCATGATACCATTACCTGTTTCTGGCACTTATTTTAGGTGTCTTAAGAACCGCAGTGCAGATTTTGAACCGGGTTGAGCAAGAAGCAGCAGCCTGTTTTTCTAAAAACCTGTTCTGCGGCGGTTCATTACCCTGGCATCCCTGTTTTCATACAGTGTCCTCCACTGCAAACCCACTGCACAGGAGGTGTGCTGACCATGCTGAAAAGCCAGCGCGGGCCACGAGGGCAGGGACAGGTGCAGCACCGACGGCCAAAGGCCTGAAGCGGAGCTTCACCAGAGCCACCCAGCCGGGAACACGCCGCTCCTCCTAGCACCGGTCACAGCGGGCAGAGCCTGCTCCTCCTTCCCTCGGGCGAGCCCAAGCATCTCTCAGCGGAGGTGGCTCTCCAGCAAAATGAAATACAAATGAAATGCAAACAAAAGCCAAGGGAAAGGACCGTTTCCGTTTCAGCAAAACAGAAATATCTTTCTCCTGAGGCCAGGTAGGCCCGTGCCAGCCAAGAACATGGAGTGGCTGGTCTCCAGTCGGCGCGGGGGCCGCAGGAGGGGCTCAGCACCAGTGGCACTGCCCCAGCACAGCACAGCTTTGTCAACGCCTTGGCTCTTGGTACCTGGTATAGCAGGAGGTTTCCCAGCATAAACACTGACCCTGCATTTTTATAAAGATTATGTTAACATATATGTTAAATAACACAAACGGTAACATTATAAACATCATTATTTCAACTATTTTAGTAGAGTGCAGGTAGTATGTAAACCACTAAAATTGGCAGAATAAGCAAATGCTTTGGGAAAAAAAAAAAACCTATGCAAACTTATTTAGGATTCAGATGAGGATCATTCTACTCAGCTCAGGGGCAAAACATTTAAATAAAAAAAATGCATTTTTTCACACTGAGAGTTTAATCCTGGATTAATTATTTTAGACATTTTCCATATTAATTAAAGCAGTATCACTTCTTTCTTAAGTTCTTTATCTACTTTCTTTGAGTAAAGCTATTTAATACTGGAGATTGTGGAAAACATTTGTTCACGATTATCCAGACATACAGTCAAACAAGACTGAAACAAGAGCAGCATGCAAAAATGTATTTAAGGACTATCATCCCAAAATGCTGCTAAAAGCTATTAACCAGTACGTGTTAATTGCCACAGCATTCATATTAATTTTCACTTCAGGCCCGACATTGTGGAATATTTCCCCTGATACATTTTAAACAAAGTTTAATTTAAGGAACCGCTTCTATCAACACTTATGAAAATTAACAGCCAAGCAATTAGCACTCATGAATTATCCCTTCCCCCATGCTTTCTACAGCATCATTTTCAAAACAGTTGCTATAAGAGAAATTGTTGGTTTTTAACCCACTACCAAAATTAGCCACAAGAAACCCTGTAACACTATACAGAGATACCATTCCTCGCAATAGGATTTTCAGCGTCTGTCCAGCCAAAAATCATGTTGACCTATTTTTATTTAAATTATCTCCAGCAGTCAAGTAAACCCACAAAACCCCTATAAGGTCAGAAAAGCTAGACTTCCTTACATCTTCAACTAGCAGTCGTGAAAATAGAAATAAAAATATCTTGAGAAAACTCTAGTCTGCATGCAGGAAAGGTTTTGGGCCTTGTAACTCAAGTTTATTCTAGAGCGGAATGATCCCTTCCTTACATTTTGATTGTGGTTTTCCAACTTTCTTCTTTGACTATTTTGCATATCTTTAGCATTTCTTTTTTGACTGTCCTGTAACAATTCTGTGTTTGCTGACATTCTTCTGGGGATGTAGGAGCAGCCATTTGGTGGCAGACATCTCAAAAACTGAATTGACAAGGCATTTTAGTAATTAAAATTTCTTAAAAGGTAGCAGAGACTTGGAAGAAAAATGGACTTGGACTGGCTTCGAAGATGATTTCAAGGGGAACTGTAAACAGAGGCCTTAGGAGTTACTCGTTCAGTACATGGTTCCTACAAAGCTGAACATTTCTAGCATGATTCTCCTCTATTCCAGAAACTAAATACATCTTGGTAACATTTTTCTTACTAGTGGGAATGGCCATGCAGTTGAATAGCTTTGACACTAATACTGTACTAAATCAGTATCCTTTAAGATTAATATCTCAGAGAAAACTCATCGCCATGCTTTCCAGCAACTCATGCAAGTTACACTTGTGATTCGAAAAGAAATATTCTGAATTTCTACAGAATGAAAAGATAACACATGCTTTTAAAACAATTAATGAAAGCAGGCAGGTAATGCGTAGGCAAACTGAATCTTGTGAATCTCACGGTTGTGTCACTGACAAGAGCCATTACAACACCTTGTGTTTCATTTGTGGTACCTGGCTACGGCTTTCAAATCTGTCTTACAGCCAGTCTTATTTTCCCAAGCTTATCAAAAGTCAGCAAGTTGGAACAATAAGGCATCAAAATATGATTTTTCAAATTCTGTAAACAGAAATATACCTGAAGTTATCTATAAAATGGATGATAATTTAATTTGCATGCAGATAAAAGAAATCAATTTGGCCACTGATTTCTTAAGCCTTCAAGTAATTTTCTATACAAATGACAACTGAAGTAATTATAAATAACTAAAGGCTTCTTTTCATACAATGCTCTTAGCAAGAATTTTCAAGATTTATTAACCAAGATGTACAACCCACATGATTTACGAACCATGCAAACAGATGCAGGGGTTAGGTTTACTTTAACCATTTTAAGGAAAAACTTGAAGATACAGCCAAGAGTAGTTATTGTGTGTGTCTTTAGTTAAGAGCTGAAGTTTTACAATGTACATGAAAGCCACAGGTCTGTCCTGTGTAGCTGTGGGGCAAGAATCACCTGAATTCTTGAGCTGATTAGAATGCTTCCATTGTAGTTGCATTTCACAATTCTCTACTATTTTGATAATTAATGAACTGATCAGAACAAGAAGAAATTAGTGCTGTAAAATTTTATTATTTCATAAAATTGCAGAAGTGGTTATGAAAAAGACACTAAATCTGGCAGAAAACACCTGCAAGAAGTAAGCATTTTAATAAATTTGCTTGGTTGATATTACGGCATGCAATGTTTTCTTAATTTTTAACTGATCAGTTTAAAACAATACATCAAATGGAGGGAGAGGGCAGGAAGGACCCTGAAGAGAATGGTTTTATTTGATTTCAGGTCAGTTAGGGAGCTGAATTAGTGGTAAGTTAAAACCACTCAGAAAGCAGTTAAGATGAGTACACACACACACAAAGAGCTTCGATACAGCAAGTAAAGCTTTCCTCATGCTTTGCCAGTGAAACACAAAACGTGTGTTATTCAACAAGCTGAAAATCTGTGTAACAAAACTCAAATATATATATATATATATATATAAAAGAACCAAAGGCCTAGTTATAATGTTAAAGATTTCAGAGCCACTGTGTTCCCTTGAGTAAATACATAATTAAGTAGGGTTTTTTTTAAGACATGTTTAATTAGGCCCCTAGCCCCTCCTCATCCCCCCTGCCTCTCCCCAATTATGTACCATTTCCCCAAGAGATATGTGGCTCTGTTAATTATGTAAATAAGTCATGCACTATTCCCTGAAAGAATTGTATTTATGTGAAAAATACTGCTCATCTATTATCAATAAAAATAAATATGAGACCTACAATATTTCATTAAAAATAATTTTAAAAAGCTAGATGGTTTTCGATTTTACATTACTGTCTGAAAATACAACAAAAAACTGAAGTAAAATAACTCACTACTGAACTATAATGTTTCTTCTACATCTCAGATGGTCAAGTAGGTATTTAAAAATAGACAATACATACAGAAGTATAGAAAATAAATTTTATAAGCATACTATTGACAAACTTACCAGAATAATATAAACAATGCTGTTAAAATTAATATAGTGAGATTATACTCTAACAAAATGCCAATTCAGTTATTCTGGAGAGTTAAAAAGGTATTTTGATTTCTAGATCACAATCGAGTTGATTTGTATCATACCCTACAAATCACAATTGAGTAACATTGAGGTATTTCATTAATATCTCAAACTATTATGTGTAGTACAATTTCCTTCAAATGGACCAAACACCTGCTAAATGCATCACTTTTAAATATGAAAATTAAGATGTTCCTTACAGTCAACTATAATTCCTATTAATACAGTAAAAAGTAGTTAGGATTATCAAAGTGGGAAGGAAACATGCTTAAGTTCCTCAAGTTTCTGAGAAAAATTCTAGCAGGTAGCCTAAATCATGCTCAACTATTAAAGCAACAAGACTGGGACACCACTGAATTACAATAAATTTCTCTTAATAAAGAAGCATTTATTTTATTTTTACTTCCTCTGTGCATGACTGTTGGAAGCACATTTAAATGTTTGCCAAACTGAGATTTCATGACATAAGAACAGCAAGCTTTGAGTTTAGAAAAAAGGCATCTTAGTGTTGTCAGCATCAAAGTACTGCTATCATTTATTAGTGAGACCAGAAATTTTGAAAAACTGAGTTAGCACTAATTACTACATACTAGTAAGTAAGTATAAAATAACAGTAGAGGCAGCTTCTGCTACGTGGACTTCATAGTTTAAAAGTTACCGTTTCACAAATATTCTAAATACTTCTAGATGTGCTAGTGGAATTATATATCTGACTTTCCACTTTAAGAATACTTAACAGAATATGAAATTCTTCCATCACAATGGTAATGAAGCTCAAACTTCATACTCCCACAGGAGACTCCACAAACAAATCCAGCAGAAAACAGATCTGTGCGCTATTTATAATTGTTTTGGAACAATATGACACTGATCCATCACACCAATGTTTATATTTCAGTTTCCAGAGTTTATGACAGAGAAAAATATTTGACAATACGGAGTAACTAAACTGCACACAAGGAAAGACAGTTATCCACAATTCTGAGTACTATCAAATGCAAGCTCTTGAAATGAATGTAGTCAAGGAATGAATTTGACCTACCAGGTTTGTAGCGAACCTCCTCCGTGTATTACATAAATGAGTACTTGTGCAGAACTACATTGTTTAGTCCTTTTTTTGCCCCAGATATTGGCCTGTTGATGCTTCAGTTTTCCACCCTCAAAACAGACAGTGGCTTTTCCCACTCTCATTGGAGCATTTTGATGATAAAGCCAGCATAAATCATGGAACATTCAGCAAGTGCTGTGATGTGGCTAGACAGAACAGATTTTTTTAAAATGCCAAATAACCAATCCTTTATACAAAGGGTCTCATCATCAGCTCTGTAGAGAGATGTCCTAGGACTCTGCCACACTAAATGTTTACCTAACCTGCTGGAGAAGAAAGCAGCACGGCAAAGGTACACCTAATGGTAAGGCATAATTTTGTAATGAAAACAGGAGAAACGGTTCTACCGAACCTGGAACCATTATATTTAAGACTAAGAGAAGCATGTTTCTAGATAACCACTTTAAAATAACTGATGGCCTACTATAAAGTCTAATTAAAGCTAAGTAAATGCACATGAGAACTGCCTAAGGCCTATCATCTTCAGGTCAGGGACCACCTGGATATGAGAGAAAAACATCTGGTCCACTTACCTTGCCGTCAAATTTTGAGTACTCATTGAAGGGGTTATTCAGCTGCAGCGGACACTGTTCAAGTCGTACAGACAGTATCGACTGCTTCCCAGAACATGGAGACTTTACTCTGAAATTCTTTTTTTCAAATAGTGAGCTCAGCTCCTCTGCTGTAGATCAGAAAAGAGATTAGAGTAGTTGTACTAGGAGATGTACAGAGGCTACTGTTTACCACAGAAAGATAACATTGTAAGAGGGAGAACAAAATCCAATATATAAACCAACAAATGCTTTAGCAGGGCAGAATCTACCACCACTCTTTCATAGCCCAAAGATAGAAAACCATAACAAGTTTGAATGATGCCACTGTTTAGGCTGAGGAAGAGATGAATTTTTTCCATACAGAGAATGGAACTGATCACTACAAGATCCATTTGAGTCAAGATAAAAATCAAGATTCAAAGAGAGTATTACGCATTCCTGGTCTTTCTGCTTGCCTACCTTTTTCTAAATGAACAGTAAATGCTATGCTAACAACTGTTGACACATCTACAATACGCCATGCAAAAGCATTTCAAACTGAGCTTGTAACACATGATATTATGCTATATTACAGGACAATCTTATACTACCCCATTCCTATATTATAATGTCGCTATGCTGTCAGCGGTAGGCTTGTGACTACATCTGATCCAAAAGAATCACTTCTTCAGATTTTACTTCTTACGGTAGACGGGATATGGTCTCCTCTCAAAAAAAAAATGTCTAACTTGAAAACACCACTCCAGATAAACAGTCTGGACAATAAAAAAAAAAGCTTTCTAAAAACAAAGGTGATAAGAGCTAGTGACTTCCTTTGTGTGGTCTGTGAAGGCTCATAAAAGCCTCTGGCAAGCAGCTGTTTTTATATGAGGAGACTGCATAGCTGAATTTCCAGCAACAGTTTAACTCAAAATTTACAGGCATACTTAAAAAAAAAGTTAAAAATTAGGTCTCCTTATGTTATAAGGACACTACAAAATCAGGACAGAGCCTGGGGTGTTTTAGCATATTAGTACCAATGGGTCTCATCTGCAAGAAACTGTGACTGAATCTGGACAAGTTTTTTCCACATCTGCTCTAGGAACCAAGTACCCCCAAACTCCATCAATCACTACCTGAGAACCAACACCAGCTCTCCTAGACCAACTCTGCTCTGCGTTCCTTCATTTGGATTCTCTCACATCTCAAAGATTTACATGTTGCTTCTCCAGGGAAATGAAACTGTTTCTAAGGCAGAATGACTTGGGACTTGATCTGCAGGGAGTTGGTTAATTTCTTAAAATGCGAAATTAAAACTTGTCAAATTGTAACTAGTCAAAAGCTCAGCTTATTTGTATCAGCAGATTGCCTGAAAATTCAGACAGTTGGCAAAAGTGCTAAATACTGGCACTAAGTGATACCCAACAGTCTTGTGAGAGGCTGCGATTAACCAAAAAAGCTTGATTAAATACTTTTTAAATGTGGCAATTTAAACTCCATCAGGTATTCTGGGTTTTTTGTACAAGCTTATCTCTGTTTTTTTAAAAAAAATAATCTCAGTTACAATTACACTAGAGTGTTATCCTTAACAGGTATTTCTTGGGCATTTGGAAAGTACTCTGTACCTTAGAATTCAATATAATGGTTTTATTGGTTCAAGTGAAAAAGCAAGTCTTTTACGTTCAGTTTTTGTCTCTAGGGAAATGTTAAGATGATTTGTTTATCGTTTCCTTTGTTGGGATGTGCAAAAAGAGGATCTCAAGAATTCTTCTGCATTCATTATTGACACATCTGTTTTGCTTTGAGTTTTGTATAGCTTTTACTCAAGTCAAATATCTCACATGACTGAAGAGTTTAAATAATAGTACATTCAATAAGATTGTAAATTCAGCTGGCTGAGATAGTTTTCCTTTTGTAGAAAACTTCGTGATTTCAAAAAATTCAACTAATTTAGGAAGAGGAACCCAAAACATTCTAAAGATTGTGCAAAAAGCTAGAAGAAGATAGATCTTCCATTGAGCATTTTGTCAAATAATTCCTGATAGACTTGGGCTGTGAGAGTTCCAATTAAAAACATTGAAAAAAAATTTTAAAATTCTCAAATTTCAGGGAAAAAATCTCATATTTTTACATTAAGCTAGCTTTAATTGCATAATTTTTAATTCTTAATTAAAACTAAGTTTTGCCATTAGTCTATATTATATGTATTTTTCAACTTTTGTGGTTTTGTTAGCTACATGAGCTATTCTATATGGGCTGAATGCAAGGCTTTTGAAAGATTCCCTCGATATATTGTTAATTTACATTTTATATGCTCTGAAATGAATGGAATTAAGATGTAAATACAATGCTTTATTTCTTGCTTTCATCTAAAAATACCTAGTATTTTATAAAAAAGAGTAACCTTTTGTATGTATATCCATATTTGGTTTATAGGACGCACAGACTGCTTTACTAACGTAATTTGATCTCTACGCTGCATGAAGCTGAAGTGCTCTTTTCATTTTACTAAAAAAGAACTGATGCACAGAAAGGTGATGTGAACTGGTGGCACAGCAGAACAAAAAAACCCAAACCTCCAGTGTGTTACACTTCCAGTCAATCAACTATCCCTGAAGCATCTTTATATTTATTAATCCCCGAACCAACTCCAAATGCATGGAGATTTTCTTTTTCAAGTCCATACACTACTACCACCTTGTCTTTCAAACTCATTCCTGACAATGCAAACAGCTTGTCTCACGACAGCAGGCACACAGATGACGAGTAGAAAATATTCTTCTTTTTTTTCTCATTACCATACACAAAATTACTCATCTCTCACTTCCCTTTATCCTGGTTAGTGTACTTTTATTTTTGTACATAGTAATTAAAAATGGGAATCACAAAAAATACTCAATTGCCAGATGCCTCAAATTATGACTCCCTGTCCACCTGCAGGACAGCGGAAATGCTTACAAGAGTTTCTCTCTACAGTAAGGCATCTCTCTGACAAGTCATCTCTGGAGGTGGTGTCATCAGACTCTTTACCAAAACAACAACTTTCCAGCATCCTTCTAGTTTGCATGGTGTCAACCACAGGCTCAACTTTGTCTAAAGCTCAGATAAACACAGTCAGAAGAAGGCAGCCAAATTCCCCCCATCTGAGAACAGCTATTTCTGTTGTTAGTGCTTTCGTACGTATTTTCCAATAACGCTAAACTCAAGGAACAGAACAAAGTCTCATACACACACAGACGTGACAAAGATACAGTGGACACCCTTCAGGGCTCCTCTTTTTCCTGGCCTCTTCCTACTGTGTTGTTCTTCATGCAAATAAGTGAGAAACGTGCCGAATCTCAGTGACTAAGCAGAGAAGGAAAAATCAGCTCTGCCAATAAAGAGAGATACCAAGTGCCTGGAGTTTTTACGTAACTTACTTATTTTTTTATTTGGATTTGTTCTGCAGCAGGGAGGGACTGATCTATTTGACTAGAACTCCAGCACATTCTTGCAGAGGGGGACACCTCCACTACTGCTGGTTGACACATTATGTCTATCTTCAGGGCAGCACGTAAAAGGAACTAAATGTCATGGTGGAGCCCACATGAATAAAAACCCCACAAACAGCATAGACCCAGCAGGAAACTGGAGTTTGAGTGCAATTCACTGTAAAGAAGTATCATGCAGTATATAGTTAGGGATAAAGAAGAAAAAGAGAATTGCATCATCATTGGTCAAATGCCGTAAAATATTGAGCAAAGAGAGTTGGAGGTTATGGTAGATTAAACTCTAAAACCTACAACTCTGCTTACAGAAGTAGAAAGGCAAAAACATTTTAGAATGCATTAATAGAGGTATCAAACACAGCTGAACACTGTACTAAGGATTAGTGCAACTGTGTTGCTCATGTGAGCAGCTTTGTTCACTTCTCTTAAAAAAAAAAGATATTATAGAGCTGGAGAAGGTTCTGCAAATGACAGCCAAGAAGATACAAGGATTTAGGCAAAAAAAGGAGATTACACAAGGACCTCATTAAGATATACACAAATTTTGAAAGAAGTAGGCATGACAGACCACACAAAGGTTTGAATGTGTGTCAAATACAACAGGAATAGATACTAGCTTGAGCTATAAAATGAGAGAATTGAGACAGATTTTTCATTTCATATATTAAAATTTAAGCTATGTAGAACATCCAGTCAGAAATACTTAATTATATAATAAAATAAAAAAAAAAGCAGCATATTTTTTGAGAAATCAGTGATACCAGTTTTTCCAAGGAAAGGCTAGATAAGCTAAGGCAGTATTTATTATGCTTTCATTTAAGTAGATCATATATACACATTATTTCTTAAGATCTTCCCCTTATCTAGAAAAGTAAACACAAAAATATTCTGTAAAAGTAACCCCTACGAAATTCTTCATCACATCTGGTACACCAAATACCACGGGAATAGCTAGAAAGCCGTAACTTACATGGAGATAATGATCCAGCATTTTGAATGACACTTGCCAGACACCTACCCACAGAGCCAAGACATGTCCTGTTCTTTACATACCTCACAATAACACTAAGAGCTTTACTATCTCCATTTCTTGCTCATTGAGACAATAGAAGCCTTAGAAGATAATGATGCTACAAGACGACAGAATACACAAGCCCTGTATTAATACCTTATATTGCAAAAAATAAAGCAACCACTCAAATTAGTTCAGACCAACAAACTAGGTTTTAAACATTTTTTCTTTACTTCGCCTTTATTAATGTGGAATGCTCTAGTCAGAGCTGAAAACAAACGAGACGCCTGTGGCACACCGCCCCGCCAAGCAATAAACTATGGGAAACATGTAACTGGGGAATGGAAGGCAAATACAATAATTAGTATTTCCTCTATGCTTAGGTGAAAATTACAAACTGAAAATGTTGTAACCATCAAAAGCACAAATAAAAACAGTAGGAAAATAGAAGATCTTTTCTTTTTACCTGAGTAAGAAGTATTTCTGTCTTTCCACTGAACATTTTTGCATTTTATTTGATTTTGTCTCTCTTTCCGCAGACGTTCTAGTCTCTGAGCTTGAAAAGAAATATTATAACTATAAGTTTGTCAATGAAAGTTTACTATAAACAAAGACATAATTAACTACCTTTATATGAATAAAGATGTTTTATACTGCATATGTAGGGGAAAAAGTCATAAAATTTTAAAGGTGGCACCCCTGAAAAGCAAATACCAACAAAAACATGAAAATGTTCTTGATTTATAATTGAAATTAGAGGATATAAAACATTAATAGAGATCATAAAGATAGTATTAACATGGAAGAGAATAATAAAATGTGAAAACTTCTGTGATTAATATGACATTTCATTATATAAATCATTAATAACGGTCTTAAAGGAATTTTAATGCACAAATGAACTGAAGTGAATATTACATTACAGGAATAAAATTACTGTTATGAATTACTCTACCCGTTTCAAAAATTAAAGATAAATGAACTCAGACTAGACTATTAAAGTTTTAAATATAAAATCCTTTATCTAAAAATCATGAAAATTATAAAATGTCAAAGCTATATAAATTAGCATAGCTTTTTCTTCAGTGTGCTGAAACAGTTTATAGGTAGTAAAATAAATGATTTGTATCTTCACAACATTAGTCAAATCCTAAAATGAATATAATATTTCTTTACGTATATTTTGACTCCATCTTCAAAATACGGTTTGAAAAAAGCCTCAAATAGTTACAGCATGAAAGAACTTACAGGCCAGGGTACCAGATTAATACCTTAAATTATCTCTTTGTTAACAGTAAGATCTCTCTCAGGAAATGGTCAGCTAAACCTGGTAGAAGCTACCCAAGACAATGACCACAAGAAATACCGATGCTATGAAGTGTCCGCTCAAACTAAGCAAGCAGATCAGACTGGAAAGTAGGACTAACCATGTTGATCACTGAAGGAAACAATTTGCTGGATATATTAACAATTTTGATGTATTGAGATCATTCATTAACTAAAATGGGTTTGTAGAAGAGATTCTAAAATGCTAAATTACTCTGACAATTTTAGATACAATTTGAGTTCCCTGAGCCATTTCACCAATTAAAAAAAGGTTAATAAATATTTTCTATCCCTCCTATTATTATTCTTTCCCATTTAGTCTTTGAACTGAATTGTGGACACAGAAGTGAATTTTTTTTTTTGCCCCCATAAAAACTCTCAACCTGAGAACTGATGAAAAAAATAATACTTTGAGGTTTAACAGCTGTAACAAGCAGTTTAAGGTACAAACACAAACAGGGACTTTGATGCCTATTTCCCATTTAAGTCAACATGAGGTTAGTGCCTAAATACCTCTATGTATCTTACTCTTAATGAAATAAGTGAAGACATATCCCCACTTATAAGTTTAAATATTGGGTAAAACGCTATTGTAGCGTAGATATTTTATTCTGAAAGAAAAAAACTTTTTTTTTTTCCAATTACTGTCCAGACTATAGCTCAAAATTACCTTCCAAAACCCTTTCTTCCCAAATGGGCCATCACAAAATATCTGTTAGATTCATATGTAAACAATGGATAGAGGAAAAAATGTAGAACAGAAATAAGAATAACGCATATTTTTATCCTATTTGGATTTTTCACCCCTTGTCAAAACAAACGTACTAAAGCGCAGTCACCATCTTCACTAACTTCATCCTATTCTTCTATCTGTAGTTGATCACAAATGATCATTTACTGTCGGATTGTATTACAGCAACTCCAGATTAGATGGAATTATCAGTACCTATTAGAAGTCTGAATTATTTAAGGTTCATTCCCACAAGAAGCATGTTAGTTTGAAAGCCTTCTGTGTGAAAAATGTCACTGACCAAATGTAGCTCTTGTTTCATTAGCTATTAGCAACTAGATGAGCCTTTGTTTCTAGTCGTGTGGATTGGGAGAATTTGCTGCTTTCCCATATACCCAACAGCCTGCACAGACCCGTCTCCACTTTAGTTTTTTATAACCCCTCCGGATGCGGCAGAAAGAAGGCAGTGGGGAGATGGAGCCCAGAGCCAAAGACCACCTACGACTCATCTAGCTCCTGTAGAAAAGGAGGAGGAATTCAGTGGCAGACAACCCCCGTGTTCTCCCCAAACATGATGCGCAAAACCCTCACGTCTCACCCACTTCACATCCCTTCCAAGACTAAGGGGATAACTTTGATATTAGAATGCACATAAAATTCATTTCCAAATTTGCATACCCACATGAGAACAACCTAATAACCAACACGTCTGTAGTCTCTACAGAGGTGTGTTGAGTCTTCTACAGTAACACATTATTTCTACAATTTATGAAAAGGATACTATCCTGGTAAGGTACTTTATAATAAAACAGCTTTGCAAAAGATAATAAAAAGTTATACTTCATCCAAAAACAATGGTTAAAGACGGCATAAGCAGAAATAATTTTATTTAGCAGGGTATAAAACCAAGGAGAATAAGGAAGAGCTTGCATGTTAAAAAAGTCGGCCACTATTACCTGTTGATACACAAAATTACACTATCTTCTCTCTCCAAACCTAAAAATCATTATCTGCTTTTCAAAGAACAAATGTTCCTGCTCTTGCTAAATCTACTCAGGTAGTTATGGATTAAGTAAAAAAGAAACATCCTTATGTTTGCCCATTTTAGGAGCAAAAATTGCAGATTTCACAGTTAATGAGTTTTGTACTTATGAGATGTATGAACAGTTTGTTCTATGCATGTATGTATCTGTTTTTTTCCATCAAGAACTTAGATAAGTACTTGTGTAATGCAAAAAGCATTTATATTAAAAATAGTTAACTTTATTTAATTTATTCCTCTTCCTGTATTTTTGAAAAGGGTTCAGTACTGATCAACTTGCATTCTTTGTAGGCTTTTTTCCACCCCACTCTGTTTCAAATCATAGCCTGATTGCCTCGATGATTGTATTAGGTTCCTGGTGGTACCAGCACACACAATGGAACATAAAAGACATGCCAGATGAAAAGAGGCAAAAAACTGGCTCCCCAATGGACTGAGTGTTCTAACCATTATTTTAGAATATGCCACCAATTGGAAACTGAAGTGGTTTCAATCCATAATTTAAATTGAGATTATTCTATCAGTCTACTCACTTCATGAAATAGTCCTTCAGAATTATTTTTTGGAGCAATTATATAAAACTTTAAACTTTGCCTCTCCTTCCTCATAAACTATACCATCAACTGAACTAAACAAGTCCTCAAGGACAATGCTAGGCAGCCTGGCACACTAAACTCTTCACCGCGCCTTAAAGTCAGTTGCAGCTATATATTCAGCTTATTTCCAAATCTAACTCTCCATCACAAGAGATCAGTGCCCTGTCTTTTCTGTAAATTTTGACAACTTCTTATCTGTAAAAGGTATTTCAAGATATTCAATACCATACAACATTTTACTTGTTAGGTAGAGCACAGATGTTTTTTCTGAGCTCTAGGTGGTGTTATAATACCTTCAGAAATAATTTGAAAAAAATGTATACTGTAACAGAAAAAAAAAAAAAAAAAAAGATCAGTATTGACCACCCTGCACCAACCTTTTCATATATGTTTTATATCACAGAATTTTTGTTCATAGCATTCCTTGGGTATAAGTAGAAGTCTGAATATCCCTCATATGAAACAACAAATGGGACAGCTTTCTTCCAGTCAAGACAAACTGAGCATATTTTGAAAACGTGTACACCCTTAAACCTCCTAATTTAGTACCTTAAATCCTAGCTCAAGGTTTTTCTCAGAAATAAAACTTCAGAAGACAAAATATAGACAAATCATTCACTTTGTTGGCTCACATCAAACTTCATTCCTCTCTTTTATAAGAAATAGATTTGATGCCTCACTAGGTAGATTCTTCTCAGAAAATAACTATCCTGTTCAAAAATTAACATCCCTCCAGACATTAACAATAGAAATATCAAAGACTGCTCATGTACTTTGGATTTAGACTTGATGTCTTTACAATTCAAATTTTTTTATATATAAAACTGACTACCTCAATGTTCCTCTGTACATGAATAAGTAAAACAGCAATTAAAACTCAGTTGACAGCGCACTAAAGTAACTGAATCATTACATGTCCTTTTATAAAAAGGGTCTCAACATTACAAAAGGAAAAGTTTGACAGATACCTAGGTAGGCATGCTCTGATTTGTCCATGCAAGCCAGACTAATAGAAACTGAATTTAAAAGGCTAACGTTATCTTGGCTGCAAACATCACCTACCTGTGTTTGATCGTCTTCTGATTCCGAAGTCCCAGCTTGAGGTAATATCAACTGATTGGGAATATATATAGCCCTGAGTCTCACCGTTGCTTCCCTGTGTTTCTGAACCACTGTCCCCATATGCTGACGAGGGATTAAACTTCTCCAGGTCGACATCGTGATCTATCAGGACCATTTCACACATCCCTGTGTCATCACTGGTCACGTGTGACTGCCGAATATGAGCAAGTATAATTGTTGGGTTGTCCAGGAAAGCCATTCTGTCCACAAGTCCACCACTTCACTGTACTATCTTCTCTCCATCTTGTTTCATGGACACAGGTGCCTAGAAATATAATGTACACAGCATTTTAGAAACAAAACAAAACAAAAACCCAACAAAACCCCTGATTCAAGAAGGCTTATCTTTTGGATGCACAAAACCTAACTGACTCAGTTTTGTACAGTGAATTATTTTAATTCTGCTCCAGTTTACTTAAGTTACACTGCTTGCTGAGATCTACTTAAAGAACAGTGGTTTTGGAGGACAGCTTGAAACCTGAATCCCAAGACAAGAGAACACAACAGACACCTACAGACAGGTCTCATTACAACAAATGGTTGCTATAAGGCAAAATAGATCTAAGTACTACACATAGAAGGACGGAGAGAAAATACACACAAGAAACATCTCTTGATTCAAATTAATAAATTTACAAAACCAAATAGGGTTTTGAATTTCTTTTCACGTATTGTAATAGCGTGTTACTGCCTTTCTTCTGCCTCTACATACCAACTCGTTGATTATTTTATCATAGACCCTCTTCAGGTTTTGTATTTCCAGGAAAAACTTTAAACACAAAGAGATTAGTATCTCAGGGCAGAATATTGAACATCTGCTGCTGCATCGCGCTTCATATAGGGCAACTGTTGTAATACAGAATAAGCTTTATGATCATACACCACATGCCTGAATCCTTAAGCACTTTAGCAACAGTAATTGCCGCTTACCTAAAATACTTCATTCAGAGTACTCAAGCAGCCTTACAAAGTAAGTGCCCTCAAAGTAGAGGGCAAAAAAGAAGAGAAAAAACAAACCAACCAACCACAAAACCCAAACCACACTCAAGCTGTTATCCTATTTTACTGGAGCTGTGGATTTATAGTTGTGTTAACCTAATTCAAGTCTGGGCTGCCTCTGAAAGGGGCAACTCCATGCTCCTGCCTGGCCCCAGTCAGATATTTCCACCACGTCCCAAAGGCTGGCATTAGCACTTGTGTAGCTGTGAGGTGGGTTGGATAAAAAAAAAAAAACAAAACCAAACAAAAGACCTGCTGAAAATAACCTGAAAAGAAAAAAAAAATTAGTCATTTTCAGGCTGATCAGTCCGCCAGTGAACAGCTGCAAGAGCACCAGCACCAACATAACACAGGCAGCAGGAATATCAAAAGATGGAGGAGAGCCGAGGTTCCCCTTTCAGCAGTGGTGCTCACGGCCAGCTCACAGCGACCGCGAAACCTCAGCCTGAGGAGGAGGGAGGTTGGTGGGGTTTTAAGTCTGAGCTCACAGAGAGATGCATGACCAGACATAAATTCCAGAAGTTCAAAATCCCCACTGCTTTTCTAATCATTGGCATATCTGAGAAAAAAAACCCAACATTTTAATACCAGCTATAGAACTAAGCGTGTTTATTTAGTATTTTGAACATAGAAACAACAACAACAACAAAAAAACCCCTATCATTGCTGTTTGCAAAACTTCTGTCAGCAAGAAGAAAATACCAAAGGAAAAGAAACAATTTTAAATCATGCAAAGCCGTATCCCATGAAAATGTAGTAAAGGCAGCTGGCCTTTTCCTGGCAGATTTTAAAAGAAGAAAGTGAAAGAAAGCATCAGACAGGCTTGTTCCAGGACCAGCAAACACATTTCATCATTTCCCCTGTATGCGTCCAAGGGGAAAGGTGTATTAACATATAGAGACCCATGAAGCAGCTTCTGCATTTGAATAGTTGGAAGCAGAAGGAATACTTTATTTGGACACTCAACTAATCACGACAAAAGCAAAATTTTGAAGGTGTATTGTAAATTGCAAACCCACCATCCCTACCAGTATCCTCCCTACCACCAAACATCAGCATCCACTAATTAGAACATTCAATAGAGATTTACATCCTTCATAATTTTAGGCTTTTTTTTGCTCCCTTGGCCACAAATATTGCCAAGTTTTTCCTGAGAGACTGTGTCCTTTCTGCTTTAAAAGATACAGACAAATTCAAAAGTATTATATTAAACAACAGACCCAGCAGCAAGAAGGAATTCAATAAAAGAGTGGTAGAGAAATAAAACTGACATGCCGCTTGTTATTAATATACTAGTCCTACCATATATTTTAATAAATTATGCTATTAGCTAAATACGCTCCATCAGTATCCTTGGAGCTACTCAGAACCCAATTGGATAAGGCCCTGAGCAACCCGCTTTAGCTGGCCCTGCTTGGAGCTGGGAGGTTGGGCTCGATCTCCAGAGGTCCCTGCCAACCTCAGCAACGCTGTGACTCCAAGTTCTATTTTTTATTTTCTGACTACTTCCATTACAGAAAGTAGGCCTGCCCTCCCTGAAGGATTTCTCATTGTCCTCAAAGTGAGAGGCCGTAAGGCAAATATCCTACCATAAGGCAACCGTCTCCCGGCTGTAATTTACGTGTTAAAGGCCTTTAAGCCCTAACAGCGTGACTAGTATTGTGAGATTTAGAGAATACAGACACGACTAAGTATACAGTATATGGATATTTTAAAAAGTGCACTGAGAATGTTCTTTAAATTTAATTATTTACACACCGCTTATTAGAAAAGGCCATGCTTACCTGCAAGCAGTAAGAACTTGTTTAAATAAGCAACCGCCTTAGGCTTCTAAAAGGTCTGCAAACTCCCAATCAAAAATTACTGCTGCCCCATCAATGTGTCATATAAATGCTGGCATGTTAATTGTGTATTTATAAGATTGTTAATGGTTAGTTAATTTACCTCCCACACTATTATTGTACTTGAAATGATTTAATGTCTGCTAAGGGAGTTAACAACATGTAACAGCAGATGCGAGAATTTTACCTTTATACTCTGCACCCCGACTTCATGCTATTAACAGTCCGTGTGCTAAATTACCCAAGCTTCTTTACAATTTTACATATGCAATCACTTTTCCCATAAACATGAACAGCAAAAAATTGCCAGAAATTCTATTTCAAACTCTAAAGTTTAATACAAACACATTTTTCCTTCCTCCTCTTCAGAATTTTCAAAAGGATACATTAAAACTGATTTCTCAATAAAATAATGTTAACTGGAAATCCTATGAACAGTTAACACCCCTCAAAAAAACCAAAACCAGAAAAAAGTTCAGACCCCAAAATTCAGTTCAGATTTTTATGCCATATTTTAATAGTTGCTATCTACACAATTCTAACTGGTTCTTCCTTTTGATAAAGGCAAAACACAATTAGATGGCACAGCCCTGGTCGAGGAACAACGACCTCCAATGAAGTAAAAGAATTCAGAGAAGCAAAGTTCAATTTTGCAGACCTTTACATGAATACCTTTAAGCCTCCGTGCCGTCAATTTCAGCAGAATTACAGATACAAGATCAATTTCTAGATCTACTGAGATTTGCCAGCATACCACCTCTTCTGTATTCCTTATCCCCACACAGGATTATCACATCCACATGCACTAGCTGAATTTAGCGAAATCCGGGGACTTTCTGAGCATCAGCAACTTATACATTCTTCAATCATAAACAAAAAATAAATGTTCTTTTAATACTTGCACTACATAAATATTATTCTACTATTAAATAAAATACTTTGCAGAGAGCTGCCAAGCATACTTTATGCAAACACTAAAAATGAAAAGAGCAACGTGAAACCTATGCAACCTTAACGGTATCTATGTATGACATGATATACAGGTTAGTGTTACGATAATACACTACTTATCGGCACACGCCTTCCATGATTCATCACATAGGTGGACAGAGCTGAATCAGCCCTTCACTTTCTTCTTGATCTCTGTTATTCATCTGTCCTACTTTCTGCGTATTATCTGACCGACACCCTGGCTACAAATGCCCTCTCTCACCTTCTCCTTGGTCTCATCACTGTATTACTGAAGTGCCCCAAAGACCACGGGGAGCACAGCGCCCTGCTAGTCTTGCGCAGTTGTAGAACATCCTCAAAGATGTAAAATTGCACCATCAAGAGGCTGAACGACTCGCCAGGTTTCACAGGAACTTTGTAGCAAAATCAGACAGCTGATTTTTACCAGAAGTATTCCTCTTCCAGTAACCCACTGCTATACTTACGGCATCTATAGACTTTCACAGCAAGTGAAGCAAGGCTGTTATGCAGATCAACCTTATTCATAATACAGCATACAATAAGTAATGCAGAAGGTTCTAACAAATCATTCAGCTCCCCGTAGGTGACACAAAGGTCTTGAAAAGAGGATGTGTAGTTATACAGGCTGTACCTTAAACACACAGATGAACACATCTGATTTTGGGGAGGCAACTTCACAAGTGTATTAAGTGTTCTGGTGATGCTCCTGCTTGCCTGATACACTGTACTTATTTAAATAAAAGGAAGATCTTCCCACTTTCCTTTCCCCACCAAAAACTCCATACATACCCCAAAAGCCAGTCTGATTTATATTCACGTTATCCTACATCAAGTGTCAATGAGATATCAAAGCAAGTGTAAGATAAGGGGAAAGGACAAGCTAAACACACCCCTCTTATGATTGACATCCTTCCCATCCATCCTGTCAACCCACCACGTCTCAGCGCAGACAACGGTAGAGACAGCTGGAAGCGCCGTCTTGCTGCTCCAGTGCTGGATCACACTGACTTGTGGGACTGCAACCATGTGTCAATCTGTTCTTACCGCTATTTTCAGCGGAAAACGTTTGACCTTGAGCATGAAAAACGCTGAGCGCAGGTTACTTTGCTTTTGGGAAAACACAGTTATTTTGGATTGAATTTTCTGTTTTGTTTTAAATACACATGGTTGAACTTGACAAAATCCCTCCCTATTACTGCCCAGTGAAAGGTGGCTCTTCACTACACTACATGCCGGCAGCGACAGCCGAGGCCGACCGTGTTCCACTTTCACGCCTGCCACCCCCGAGTCTGCCTTCCACTGCACCCCAGCCCTCCGCTCTGCTCCCTCTTCTGACCTGCGGGCTCCTTAAACATTTTCTGGTGGAACTATGGACTTCACTTGGTAAAGTGAAACTAATGACAATAGGCACATTTTCGGGCACCGCACTGGTCCCTGTAAGGCGTTTACAGACATCAGGTTAAAAACTTACAGCTCCACCAAATGCAATCTGGTTACCACTGGCTCATCTTCGACTTGGAGGACGATTGTTCCTAAAACGGCAAGCTGACGCCACCTTTTCATGACATGCTACAACTGGTCAAAGTACAAGAAAAATTTTCCTCACAGAAAATTTTGATATTTATGCCTTTCATGCTTCAAAATATATCACGTATGGCACACACGGAAATTTGCTCACAAACCTCTATATAAGCTAGAATAAATGATAAGAATCAGAGAAAGCTGTAAGCAACTAAAAATGTTCTGCTACAGGAAAGAGCTACAACTTGAAATTCTACCAATTTTAATGGAATAATTTCAAGAATCCTTCAGTTCAAATGGCTAAAAGCAGCTGTAAATTCTCCACAAAACCAATTTTTTGTGGCTTTGTCAAGCCAATTCCTGCAAGGTTATTTTGCTCTCTAAATTATAAAAGTAAAAAGTGAGAAGCAGGAAAAAAAATTTCTCTCTTCTATTCTGCAAAGCTGTAGCTTTTTTTTTTTTTTTTTTTTTTAGAAGAAAGTATGTTTAAATTGTCCTCCTTAAGGAAGTAATAAACAATTAAAGCCCTATTCAAGGTAAACAAAAATACTCCAAACAAAGATGCAAATTCTGGAAGGTACAACATGGATTTAAAACAATTACTAATAATCTCAAAATACAGCAGGCTGGGAGAATTATATAACATTACAGGTCATCTTATCGCTCAAGGGCTTCTGTAGTCACTGGACTTAAACACCTCTCTGACTGTAGCTCTTTAAAGTGATCTTAAAAACTAATGAAAAAAATGGGCAGACTAGAATAAAAAATTGATATCCTCCACCCCCCCCATACAAGCTGGAATAGGACGGTGCGAACATACTTCAAAATTTATGATTCAGGTTATACGAAATAATTTCACAGTTAACTTCTGTCTGCAATTGCACAAGAAATGGTTCTGGTTATCTACATTTGCAGCAGTACAAATAATCAAAACCCTTGAATGCCAGACAGACTCCTGTGCATGCAGGATAAAGGAAAGTGAACCGCAATATATGAAAATTCAAGTTTATGTTTCAACAAAAGCTCAAGTGCATTTAAGAATGAATACTTATCTAGAGAAGCTGTCACTCATGCTTTGGGTCCTATCATTAAAAAGCAAATAATCATTTAAAGTCATTTAAAGAGGCGCTCTTTCACAAGTGAAACTGGAATTTGAAAGTTATGATGAGAAAACACTACATTACACACAACTTCCAACAAATTATTTGCTAGTTTTCAAACCTGTAAATCAGTCTGGCATTAGCTATATATTCCTATGTTTATGAACTGCTTGGAATTTGGCTGTGTTTTTGCTGTCATACTAATCAGGATGCAAATTATACCAACTCAGATATTTTAATTATTGAGCTTTAGGGAAGGAGGGAGAGAATATTGGAGTATGTATGGAAACTGCATACTCTCCTCTGTTTCCTCATCTTGTCAAATCTTCATTTAATTGTAAACAAGTTGATTCTCAGCTAACCTGAGCTATCTTGCATCAAGATTTTAAGCAAATAAATAAGCATAAAAAAATGCAGAGATTATAAATTAGGGCAGACAAATCTGTATCTAGATTCACGCCTGCAAAGAGCATTCTATCAATATCGTGAAATGCTAATCTCCTAATTAACAACCTAATTAGGTAATTATGGCTTTGCAGAGGGATGCCTAAATGAAATATGACAACATGGTCACCTCTTTATATGGCACCTGTGGGCCTTTTCAGCTGTCACTGCGAAGAGTGCAATATCAATTTGAACAGATGACAAAGTGTTGTCATTTTTCATTCTGATACTGTACTGAATGGTTTGGATAGGAGCAGTTTAGAAAAGCGGCATCTTGCCTGTTTTTTGCCTAATCTAAATATGTGCAAACACTTTGCTTAATTTTTAATGTCTATGATTATGCTTATATTTTCATACTGGCTAGCAAGCATTACCTAACACACACATTACATCTGCAATGTCATACTGTGATGACCCACCACGCTGGAATCCCTATTACCTAATTTCACAGCATGTGTTCATGAGAATTTACTATCCAGAAAAAATACGAGTATTTGAGTTCATTTTTAAGGCTTAACTGCCAGTTTTAAAATAACAAAACAAAAACAGAGTACCTTTTAAATAACACATTACAATTTCCATTTTATTTTTTATTCCTGATAAACACTCTTTTCCAGAAGTGGGGAACAGCAGTCACTGTCCATGAGCAGGTGAAGCTGACTGTACTTTTGCTTGCACAGAAAGCTGGAAAGGAATACTTTCAACAATGGCACTGCACTTTCACATGGAACCATGATTTTTCATTCATATGCCAAAAATGCTTTGAAGACAATTCACTAAGTTTTAACATTCCTAAGATGAACAAATAAAATACCTACTTGCAAAGAGGAGGATAAAAGCGTAGACTCGGACTGCTCAAACATTAGACTAGAACGTCTATTTTGGCTCTTCTCATTGTGGTATTCAAGAGCCCAAAAAAACCCCATAGATTTTACAAACACCTATACAAACTTCAATCTTTAAAAAAAAACCAAAACAAAACAGAAAGCTTCGATATTTTACCTTTTTTTGCCTGTATAATATTGAGAGAGATGCCGTGTTGTTTGGGTTCTCCTGAGCAAAACTAGCTATGTCTACACCGCAATTAGCAAGTGAGCATGGCAGTATGGCGTTATTCATAAATTGCCTGTATTTCACTCATACAGCTGCTTCGTAAAGCCTGCCTGGATGCGCTGAAGCCAACCTTGACTGAAAGGTGTTTTAAGCACGTGAAGGTCCACAGCCTGAAAGAGCGTGCTCTGGGTGGACCCAGGACAAAGCGTGGGCGCTTGCTGTAGCTACAGCCGGCCCACGGGATCTTCAGAACAGCCTCTGCGCAGCACTGCAGAAGTGCCACAAACACGCTTGCTGGTCCTCGACACTGATGTGCAGTTGGGTTCATCCAGCATTTGTGTTAAACAGAAGCATATACCAAAACAAACGGTTTTGTATTTGTAATTTTTTTCAGTTTGTTGCCATTCCACTTCTGATTGCATGAAAATATTTTTATTGCATAAAAAGGATGATCATAATTGTATTTTTTTATAATATAACAGGGTGCAAGCTGCTTCTGACTTCACAAATGCTCATGAGGATAATACCTGCTTAAAAAACTCCCGAGGCTTCAAGCCCCTTTGGGATTCTACGTCAAATGTAACTGGACAGATTCACATTTCTTCAACAACAGATGAATCTCCCTTTCCTCTGGCTTTTAATTTTTGTCTCAACAAATTTTTGGTCTGTCTCCTTCAAGAGCACACAAAACATATCAAGGAGCTTTGCTTTGCTTTCAGAATAACTGATTTAGATACACTACTTCTTGAGCAATACGGAAACAAGGTAGGGATTACCCTCGTGCTGTCTCATATAAGAGCTTATATCGAGCTCAATATAGACAGCTTATAGACAATGAATAGCTAGATATCACAGTTTAATAAAGCTTCTCAGCAGACACACAATTAATATTAAAACGCATCCCGAGGTCTCTGTTAGAGGTACTGTCTAACAGAAAAGCCCTCACTTGGTCACTTCTGAGAGAGGATTGCTGCTAGCAAAACCTAAGACAGCAAACTCACTGCAAGGCACATCTCAGACATGAGGCAGTGTCACACCCACGAACCGCCACGATACCAACGATACAAATACTTTGCAGTGCTGATGCCCCTGCAATAGCATTCTGCGTGCTACTAGGGCCAGCACTGCTACATTTCTGCTTCCACAGCCCTACACCCCAAAGCTCCCAGCCTGTCCCTTCCAGTAGCTAAAAGGGAAGAACTGAAGAAAGCCTGAGCTCTCCCTCCCCCTTCCTCAGCAAGTGCCACTCGTCCATCTCCGAAGCACAGCGTCAACCAGAGCTGCCTCACGGGCGATCTGCCGGTCCTACACAGGGCTGCACTGCTGTCGGGGGCGTGCAACTTGCATCCTGTTTATTTGCTGTCCATTTGTTAATAAAACTGACCTTTCAATGCGGGGGTCTATTTCTCACGCTCCCAACTTAGGAAGTTTGGGAACATTCGTGCTACAGAATGCACAACACACAGATCGTTCCGCCAAGCTGCTGCACCTGCTGCTGAGGCCTTTGCTGATCAAAAGGGAAATCTACCCAAGATCTCAGCTGTTAGACACATTTGTTATTTGTTGCAACTGGGTTGAAGCAGTTAAACCAACAAACAGATGAGGAAAGGGTGTAATAAGACAGACCTGAAACATGACTGAGAAAGAAATGTACTAAATTGGTCCTAATCCACCGCTTCAGTTATTTCTGTACAAGTCTATACGTAGACAATGATCTCAATTTTTTTTTTAACCTAACCCAAAAAAGTGTCCGTGAACAGATTTGCTCTGAATTTGAAAAAGCGACTGAGAGAGTTTAATTCCCAACCTTGCACCTACCTGAGAATCCCCTGAAACCTAAAATCATGTAGAACATACTCAGAAAATCCAAGCTCGGCTCCGGCGTTTCTCATTTAGACGATCGCTAAACTTCCACTAGCACCGCAATCAACTCCTACTGTTGCATCTCCTAGAAACCACTCCTCGCTCCCTCACTGATATTCCTGCAGCGCGAACGCCAGCCCCGATCGCCGCTCGCACAGAAGACCGAAGAACGCAATCCAGCCACGCGTTCAAGCGGGATCACGCCAAAAGCGCTCCTCTTGCGAACACCCGAGCAGCCAGAGCGACAACCCGCAGGCTGTAGAAGAGAGAGAGTTACGAGGTGCGCAATCAGTAACCTGGCCGGAGCGACGGCGCCGGGCCGGGCGGGACCCCAGGGCACGCCGCGGGCCTCCAGCCTCCGAGCAAGCGCGGCGCGTTTCCAGTGCGGCCCCCGGAATTCCCTCACCTGTCTGCGGGCTCCACCCCACGCCCAACGCCGAGGTTTTAGCCGCCCTTACCTATCCTTCCCCTCAACCTTCACTGCCGGGTGCTCGATCGGCCGGTTCCGCCGACCCCCGCGGCAGCCGGCGGGGGGCCGCGCATCGGACGGCGCCTGCTCCGCCGGGGGACGTTACCCCCGCCCTGCTCCGCAGGGGCGGCAGACGCCCGGCGCTCCCCGCGGCGGCAGGCAGGCCTGTCCGCAGACGCCCGGGGCAGCCGCGGGTCCTCCTGCCCGCAGGAACATCGCTCCGATGCCGCAAGGGCTCACGCTTCGCCACGACGCGCCGCTTCTCCCCGCGGATTTACCGCGGGCTTTTATTTGAAGAAATACGGGAGGGGTTGCAGCACGGAGCGCCGCTGCCTCGGTCAACCGGCGGGACGCCCCGGGAGAGCCGCCGGACCCGCTGCCGGCCGGTACCGGGCAGGACACCCCGCGGCCGGGCCCCGGACCGCCCCTCTGCGACACCCGCCGCGGCGCTGGGGCGAGGGCCCCGCACGCCTCCGCACTTACAGGCTTCGACGCCGCTCCGTGGGGCCGGGCCGGGCGCCGCCGCCTCCTCCCCCGCCGGCGGGCCGGGGCCGCCGCTTCCGGGGCCGGAGGACGCCGCGGAACGGGGAGCGCTGGGCCGCGCCGCGACCCGGAAGCACCGCCTCCGGAAGTGACGACGCCACCGCCGGCGCGGCCGCGCGCACGCGCGCGCGGCGGCGGGAGCGGAGCGGCGGGAGCCGCCGGCGGGGCCCCGGGCTCGGCGGGCGCAGGGCGGTGAGGGGGCCGCGGCCCCTGGGAGCGGCGCCGCGCCCGGCAGGGCCCCGCGCCCGGCAGGGCCCCGCTCCGCCGCACTCGCAGCCCGGGCGGCGCGGCGCGGGCGCTCGGTGCCTCGGGACCGGCCCCTGCCGGGAGTTCACGTCGCGCTTTGTCCAGCACCGGGCCCGGGGGGGGCGCGGAGCGGCCGGCCGCTGCCGGGGCGCGTGTGGCCGTGCGGGGGACGGTGGCGGCGCGGGCGCGCCGGGCCTCGGCGGCGGCAGCAGCGCCGTCGTTTGCCGCAGGGACCGGGTCCGCTCCGTGCTCGGCGTTCTGCGGGGCGCCGGGCCCGCCCGCGGTGACACGGCTGGAGGTCTTGCAGCTCGGCGCGTACCGTTGGCAGCACGACAAACGAGGGGGAGCGTTGGTAGAAGCTGTTCGGACATCTTTTTGGGTTTTTAATGAAGAAAACCGTAGTAGTACACTTCCAGCTGTGCTGCTCGTTACAAATAAAGAAATAGGGTGCTTCTCCGACTGAGATTGTACCGGTCTCGTGTCCGAATTCACTAGATCTTTCCTGTTTGGAACACTGTGGCATTTGCATTTATTCGGTGGTTTTAAATCAAACCTTCCACGCAGCACTCGGTAAACAACCATGGACAGGATGCGTTTAAACAAGCCTGACTGTGGCGAAAGACAGTAATTAACTGTACTGGCCGTGCTTAAAACCACGAGAAACGTCCTGCCGGCTTAGGCCAGTGCTCCATCCAGCGCCTGCTTTGTCTCCGCCGTGGAAGACGGCAGCTGCCGCGCGGAGCGAGCGGGTGAGCCCAGCCGCCCTCGGTGGTCCGTCCACCTCAAACCTCCACGCCATCCGGAACTGGAGATGTTACCGGGTACTGCCAGGACTCGTTTTCCTTTCGGTGTCTGCTCGTGGCCGGTTGGCTCTGCGTTTGCGTCATCCCTTTCCAGACTTGCTGATGCAGTCTGCCGCCGCAATCTCCTGCGGAAATAATGGGACGATACTGGTTAATTCCTCGGCAGACCGTGACCTCGTAGTCTCTAAACAGCTGCATGCATCAACAAAAAGCAACCTTTAAAAAGGACGGTGCAGGAAGACGGTGAAAAGCATTACACAGAGTGCCGCCAAAGGCACCCGAGCGGAGATACGTGTTTGGTACTGTAGAGAGCAGATAACCATGGCTGAGCGAAGGCAGGGAGCTGAAACTGCTCTGGCAAACGGCAGAGTGCAGGTAGCGTAAGGCCACAACCAGGAGGCACGGCAGAGCACAGAGGGCCGTCCTCCAGCAGTCATCTCGCGCTGTAATTACTTCACTCGGCCTGATAAACCTGTAGAAAAAATAGCCCGGAAGAGCAGCTTTCTGCTGAGCTGGTGAGGCGAACTGGGTCACCGTGGGGTGAGACGAGTACCAGAGCTGGCACAGGGAGGGGAGCACGGGGGCTCCATCCCGTTTGTTTCGGTGCCAGGTAGCCATTAGAACCGCTCATCCCTTCTGTGGAACTTCGCCCTTGGGGGACAAATGCAAACTGATCCGTGAAGTAGTCAAAATAACAGCAATAAAGAAGATCTTCGGAGTAGCATTCTTAATAAAGCCGGATGAGACTAAAACACATTTGCTCAGACCAGAAAATGGCACAGTAATAAAGATGGAAGATAATTAAAATTTGAATGAACATGCTAATTGCTTGGAGGGACAGTAAAAGCATCGTTGTGTTAGCCAGCAGTAATCCACAGCAGTTAAACGTAAGCCCTGTGAGACGTGGTTAAGGGTTCCAAATCAAACGGGTGACATCCGAGTCACGTTCCTGAGTGAAGGTGCGATGATGGCGATGTCAAGTGTGATTGAGAGAAGAGGCAAGCGGAAGGCAAGGAGAAAGATTAAGAGCTCTGTTTGAGCCACGCTGAGGAGTCGGAGTTGTCAGCCATACATCCACGGAGACGAGGAGGAGATTTTAGTTTGGACGTTACTTCTTTCAACCGACACTGTCCATCACAGATGAAGCACGTACAACGAATTAAGTATCACTTTAATTTCCACTGTGGCTCTTCATGGCCATGCTACAGGTGGTTTTCCCTTCCTTGAGAGGTCTCTGTAGCAGTAGTTTTGTTACACACTACTCAAAACGTGAAGAAAGTTGATCAGAATTGAGTAACTTCCCCTATACATTTGCATGGGACAGGTGTTCTACATACGAACAATTTGGGGGGGGGGATGGCAGTGGTCTAAACATAACCCCCTTATAGAATGAAGTCTTAATTATTATTGACATACACGGGTTTTTTTCTCTTCACGTTTTTGGTAGCCTATGCATATATGGCAAAAGATGGAGTTGTAATAAAAATCTGGCTTTCGAAGCGCAGCTTGCTGAGCCGGAAGATCCCCCACGAAGGCTCTTGCCTCGTGACGGAGCCTGTCTGCGAGGAAGAGGCCCGGGGCACGGCAACGAACAGGCCGCCCGGGCCCGGGGCCCCTCCACCCCGCGCCCGGTCTCCACTGCGCGGCCGAAGCTCCCGGCCCCGGGGCGAGGCCAGCCTCCCGCCGGCACCCGGGCTCGCAGGCGTGGCGGACGGGACCCAGGGGCTGCTGCCAGGCCGGGGCCACCGCGGGGGGGGGGGGGGTGCCGGGGGCCGACCCGACCCGACCCTCCGCTCCCGGCCCGGCGCGGCGGCGCCGAGCGGGGACGCGAGGCCTCAGCCCGCGGGTTACCATAGCAACGGAAGGGGCGGGGCCGGAGCCGCGGTCGCCCCGGCCACGTGACTGTTCGAACAGCCCAATCAGAAGTTTCTCAGCCAGGGGGCGAGGCCGGAGCGGAGCCGGGCGGGCGCGGCACCGCCTCGCGCACGCTGAGTGGCCAGCGCCGCCGCCGGCGCCCGCCCCCCGCGCGCTGCGATTGGCCGTCGCGCCCGCCGCTCCCGGCCGAGCCCGCCCCCCGCCCCTCCCTCCCCCCCCCGGGGAGCGCCGCCGCCGCTCGGCCCGGCGGGAGGGCGACCCCGCGGAGCCGGACCCGTGAGGCGGGCGGCCCCGGGCGGGGCGGCGGCGGCGGCGGCCCCGCCCGGCGGGGAGGGCCGGGGCGGGGCGGGGCGCGGGGCGGGGCGGCGCGGCGTCCCGCGGGAGGGGCGGGGCGGGGCGGCGGGGCGGGGCGCGGCGGGCTCCGCGTCCCTCTCGCGCGCGGCCGCTCTCCTCCTTCACAGGGTGACACGTCTGCGGTGAGTGAGTGGCGTTGGCAGGCTGTCAATCCCTCACCGGAGCGGCCATCAAACAACATAAAACACACACAGGCACCGGGCGGCGGGGCTCATAAATTCCAGCGGGCTGATATTTTTGCACATTGCTTTGCAGAGAGTGTGTAATTAATTTTTTTACAGTTCTTTCCCCGTTATTTCCGCTCTTTTCCTCGCACAAGTTCAAACTTTTGATTGCTGCTCTTTCACCCCCGTTGCACAGACTTGGGATCGTTTGTTATTTTTGGGGGGGGAGGGCGATTAATTTTTTTTTTTTCCCCCCTCCGTGATTGTTTTCTTGGCTTTTTTATGTTGCAGTTTGGGGGTGGGGGTGTTCGCCTGGTTTGTTGTGGGTTTTGCTGTTTGCCGCCCTCCTAACTTCTGAAGGATTGGAAAGCGAGTTTTTTGATTTTGTGGGTTTTTGGTTTTTTTTTTTTTTTTTTTAATTTTGCCTTTTTGCGAAGAAGATTTTCGGACAAGTGGGGAAAGACATAAAAAGCAACAATAAAAATAAAAAAAAAGGAAAAAAAAAAAAAGCTTTGGAGGAAGATTGTACCAGGGAAAGAAAACTGCAGAGAAACCTTATAAACTCATTTATCCAAGCCACAAATATGATGATGATGAAGGAAGATTGTAACTAAAGAAGAGAGTGATTTACTGCGCTGGGAAGGAGAAGAGAGTGGAATAAACAGCTGAGATCCGGTCAAACACAAATACTGATTTTTTTTTTTGTTGTTGTTGTTGTTGTTCTGTTTGGCTTTTTTTCTCTTTTTTTTCGTTCTTGGTGTGTGTGTGCAAGAGCGAAGTGAGGAGTCAGGAACTGAGACCGACTTCAGGAGCCGGCGGCCGACCGGCGCTCGCTCTCTCCCCGAAGCCCGGCGCTCCTCCCGCCCCGGCAGCGCGGCCCGGGCCGCGGCAGGAGGCATGGACGATCAGTCCAGGATGCTGCAGACTCTGGCCGGCGTGAACCTGGCCGGCCACTCGGTGCAGGGGGGCATGGCCCTGCCTCCTCCCCACGGACACGAAGGGGCAGACGGCGACGGCAGGAAGCAGGACATCGGCGACATCCTCCATCAGATCATGACCATCACTGACCAAAGCCTGGATGAGGCACAAGCAAAGTTGGTTTCGTCTAATTAAACCTTGTCTTTTTTTTGTGTGTGTGTGTGTGTGTGAGTGTGCGCGTGTGTGGGTTTTGTTTCTCTCCTTCCTGCTCCTCCGCGGAGACCCGATTAGAGCAACTTCTTGGTGCCGTAGGAGGAATCGCAAGCAGCCGAGGCAGAGCCAAAGTTGCTATTTAATGATTTTTTTTTTTTTTTAAATATATCGATAATAAATACATAAGTATGCGATGCTTACGCCGTCGCTCCGGTGCGCGGGGAGGCTGTGGCTGATCCCCGCCCGTTCCCGTCGGACACTGTCCGGCGGACACCGGCCTCAGAGCCGCCGTCCGTCCGTCCGTCCGTCCGCCCGTCCGTCGGTCCGTCCGTCGGGCGGCTCTGCGCTCTCCCTGGGAGTGCAACTTTTTTCCTTTCTTTCTTTTCTTGTCTCCCTGCCCCCGAAGTGGCGGCAGATGAATTACAAACCTGACAAGATATTGCTGCGGGGAGGGGGGGGGGGGGGGGGGGGGAGCCCTGGCTGTGTTAAATCACGGTAAATACAAAAAACAAAGAATGTTAACTCTGCGAGTTCCCCCCCCCCCCCCGGCAATCTCCTTAATAAATCAGTTATAATATCGCAGGACGGATCGTACCGGGGACGAGGGGGTGGGGGGGGTTGATTTATACCCCTCGGTCGGGCGGCATTTGCACAAAGATAATTCGGTATAAAAGTCGGAGGGAATGAGGGAGAGAGAGACCCGGCAGCCGCGGCTGGGCGAGGGACCCCCGACCCCGCGTCGTCCCGTCCCCTCGTCCCGTCGTCCCCGTCCCCCCCCCCCCCGCCTCCGCCCGCCAGCCCCGCGGCCCGGCGCCGGGAGCCACCGAACGGTGGCTCCCGGCGCCGGGCCGCGGGGCTGGCGGGCGGAGGGGAAGGGGGGGTAACGAGGAGACGGGGATCCTTCTCGGGGAAGGCGCCATGTTGCTGAAACGCCGCGTTAACCGCTTGTACTCTGCTCTCTTGCAGGAAACACGCACTGAACTGCCACAGGATGAAACCCGCCTTGTTCAGTGTCCTCTGCGAGATCAAGGAGAAAACAGGTAAGGGCCGCCCGCGCCGCCGCCGCCGCAGCCATCTTGATCCCTCCTTCCTTCCACCCGCCGCTGCCCGCCGAGCGGGGACGGTGCCGGCCCTCTGCCGCCCCTCACGCCGCCGGACCGGGGTGGCGGCTTGCCGCCGGCCGCGCTGCCCGGTGGGATGCCGGCCCGCCCCGCCGAACTGAGGGGTCCGCCGGCCCGTCCCGGCGGCGGCCCGGTCAGGCTGGCTCGCTGTGAAATGGCGCGATGGAGAATCCCCCGCCGCTCTCCTCACAGCTCCGGAGGTGCCCCGCTAGCGCCCGGGCTGCCTTTTTTTACCGTCAGGACACTTTGCAAAATACTTGTCAGATCTGTGTTACCTCACATCATTTTTTTTTTTTCCCCGGGATGCGCAGCGCGCAGCGGGGACGATAAACTTTCCGAGGGTGTGCGCTGCCCAGGTTTGGGGAGAGCAAAGCGGAACCCCTGTCAGCAGCGCGGGGGAAGGAGACTTCCACAGAGACCCTGAGGAATGCCAAGTGATGGATGCTTTGACCCCAGATTTGTGTAGAGTGCAGCGAAGCCCGAGTTGCTCTTGGGCGATGAGGTTTTAAACGCCACAAATTTTCATCTCGAAAGTACAAAAAATATTTTTTTTTCCTACATCAATGCAACACTGATAAACTCTGCGGTTTTTTTAGAGGCCTTTTAGGGGATTTTTTGCAATTTTTTCACCTCACTGAATTTACAATTTTTTTTTTTTAAAGAAAATTTGCAAAGTATTCTGCTTTGTATTACGAGAATAAGAACATTTATTGTGATCTGGCTTTAAAAATAATATATGCATTGGCTGGCTTTTTAGCTATATTTGATATTCAGTCACATTCCCCTTAGCAGCACGCTGAAAAAATAAAGACTATAGACGAAAACAACAAACATGAAATCATTGCAAATCTCAGCTGAGAAGCCTAAAAGTGCACAGTTCTCAGTAAATTATGGTGCTTTATGTCCAAGGGTTTCTTTGCTACCGGGGATCCACTTCAGTTTCTGCTGACAGCTAAGCACTAGGGTATTGACTGTGTTGTGAATATTAAGATTGATTCTGCTTTATATTGCATTATATTACCCGGGATAAGGGGAATGATCCCCCTTCTGCCCTCCCTCCGCATCTACCTACGTTTTGCCTCGATCAGCTCGTAACCCCTTTCCGTCCTTCTTTGCCTCGTGTTTGTTTTCTGCCTTGCCCTAAACTTTTTGCCTGTCCTGCTCCGGAGCCAGCCAAGCAACCTGCCCTCGACGTTCAGACATTTTGCAGCAGGCAGATTTCAATTAAGGAGGCAGGCGCAGGTCCTGCGATCACTTTATTTGCAGAGGGCTTAGCCTCACTGTTTTGAAAGGAAAGTATAGTCAGCCACATGTCAGAGGTGAGCTGCGAAGGAAAACCCAAGTTCTTTCAGCAGCGGGGATTGCTGGCAGAGGGTGTTTGGTGAGGCCACTGCCGTTTCGGAGGCGAGAGGGAACCTGACAAGAGACTTTGTGGTCTGAAACGTTTTGGGGTGTTTCAGTGATAACTTGTAAGTTGGGATCTTGCCTTTGTGCTGCAAGTAGTCGAGCCAAGTTTGCAAGTTCTCTCTTTTGTGAAATCGCTGAGAACCAACAAAGAGTGAAGGCGTCCGCCTGCCCAAAGGCAAGATCCTGCCAGCCCCGGCAGCACAGGAGGGACAGGATTAATGCACCGGGTGATTGATGGAGATGAATCCACACCCCCACCAAAAACTGTTCCCGGAGGGGGACCTTCACTCAGGGTCTCCCAGTTGAGACGAAATGTCTGTGTAGGCTTTAGTTAGCGTGCTAAAGCAAAGAAAATGTGAAAATAAATTCTAGCATATTTTCTGTAAGCTGTTTTCGTAGGAAACGGCTCAAACAATTCTGAACTGGAAGGGTGAATGGGCTGAGATGCAATTAAGGCAGAGGTGTCCGTGTCCCCCCCTCTGGTACTCTGCATTGTCTTGTGGTCCGAGGACTTAATATCTGCCTGCAACTGGGTCATGCGCCGGTATTTAATTCTTTTTAATCAGAACCAAAGTTTACCTTGGTGTTGGCAGTGGGAATTGCCGTGATGGCTTTATCGCTACCTTCTTCTGTGAGAAGGACGAGAGGTGAGGAGGGAGACTGTAGCCTATACATAAAGTGTAATTGCAGTCATGTCTGTTCTGAAATAAGTAATGCAATATTTAAGTCATTTTTATATTGAATTATGTATTTTTTTATATTTTAGTAGTTTTCAGTACAGTCAGCGAGGACTTTGTGAGACTGGTTGTGAGAGAACACGTAGAGGAATCCTCAGTTTAGGTAGAGCAACTCTATCCCTTTCCCGCAAGGCTTAATGAATGCATCACATTTTTAAAAGCCTCTCTCTCTGTCTCAGTTAGGGTTAGGAGCTGAAGATTTTAATTTTTTTTTTTTCCTGTGAGGTATTTACCATGTACAAAGCAAATCACTGAGCTTACTGAATTTAGCCTGACATTTCTTTTTTAACGTTTTAACATTTTAAAAAGTGCTGCACAATACATTTAAGAGCTTTACAGATATTAATAGATATGTGCATTCTTAGAGGCAACCACAAGGTAGCATGGTTTTCATAAAGAAACTGCCACTTATTTCTTTAATTAGTTCAAAGAAAAATGATACCCAAAGTTCTACTGAAGCCCCTCCAATAAAATATAAAGATAATCAAGTGAGAGCCTATTGACTCCTTTTTGTTGTGTTTTACCCATTCTCTGAGGTGTCGCTTGGAAGTGTTAAAGTTGCATTCTTGACGCGCGCTCACATCTGTTGCATAGCTGTGTACATACAGTCTGTCTCCTTACGCGCCTACCAGTAGGAATCAAAAAGTGATTTGCGCCTTTGTTTTTTTTAATAGCTCTTTTTTACTGACTAAAAATCCTTCAGATTTGTAATTTGATTAAGCCTCCATTAGGACGTTGCTATACCTGAGGTACTGGTTATTCTCATGGAGATAGGAATGAAAATATATTAATTCCTACAGTCTTAAAATGGTTAGGGAGTTGCAATCATTTCCCAGTGGAATGACATATTATTAGGTCCTGGACTGTGTTGATAGATGATTTGGTTTTTTGTCTTTAAAAGTAATTTGTATAGATAGGAACGCGTTTGTAAAAATGTCTGAATGCATGTGCGTATATGCGTACACGTATACATTTATTTATTTATTTCTGTAAGTCCAACAGAAACAATGATAGCTGCCAACCAAACCCTAATTTACTGTCACCACAAACCCTAAATAGCATTCATTTACTAGTAAAGCCTAATGGCATACATGATGGTTTGCCAGATTTGTGGCCTTTGTGAGGCTTATAAGCAGGACTGACTTGGGAAGATCATAAAACTTAATGAACTTCTCGACTGCAGGAGGTGTCCGCAGGGGAAGAGAAAGGCCTGCTTGGCTGGTTGGGCTGGTTGAACTATTTTTTATGTCTAAAGAGAGAGGAGGAAAATGTCCATTAAGAACGTTCTCCCCTTGTACAGAATTTTGTTTTAAAGAATGAAAAAAAAGAAAAGATAGGAAAACCAGACAAACAGTGACGTTAACCACGGGGTTAATTTCTTGCTCTTCGCCATGTAAGCTAAAACCTTTATTTTTATTGCTACAACTGCAAATAGCCATACGATGCCATTCCGATGATTAAAGGGCTGCATCGTGCCCCTACTTGCTGCAAAGCTCCTTATTGATGAAAATGGCCCAACTCTTTTAGGAACGCCCCTTGTCAATATGCTGCAAAATCTGTAAACCGCCTGTTAGGTAACCGTTTGAGAAGGACTTGCTTTTTGCCTTGTCTGCTAGCAGAATTTGAAAACGTTAACCCCTTTCTTCACTGTGGTTATTTAAAAATCGGATCACAGGACTCTTCCCTTGCATTACACAAATTTCAACTTTTCAGTGTTTGTAAACTATCATTTAGTGCCAACAACTTGCAATAATATATAATGATACGCAATCCTAGCAATCCTGTCTGAACATTAAAGGATTCAAATGGCACAATGAAACAGCACTGATAGCATACATATATAATCTGTGTATGTATGTGCGTATGTATGTTAGCTGTTTTCTAAATACCAGCTGTGATGTTATTGTTATTCAGTTTAGCTATTTAAAATATTTATGTGCAGTCCTGGTGTTTTTTTTCAAGCTGCTAAATACATATTTTTTATTTACCCTGACTACATAAGGAAGTAAGCATTGTGTATTTATGTGCGTACGTCTTTTCTTCAGTTTAAATTGTTTAGCTTTTGTTTCCTTTCTCATGCTTCAGTATCCAAGATTTTTCACTGAACCATTGGTTATACTTTTGAATGTTGGTTTTTTTTTTAATTGTCAGCAAATGTATTACAAATGATGACGTGCAGTAGAATGTTAGCTCATTTACACTGTCCTTATGGCAATGACATTGCTTTTCTTCATAAATGTCCTACTAGGAAAAAATAAATTGAATAAAGTATCTTGATTGTCATTTGGTCATCTGTTTCAAACACATTCATTATCAAAATTCTATTTCTTTGGTGGATTTCTAACGGGGTGCTTCCCTGATTAAGAAAACAGGCTGCTTTGGTGATTATTTTCATTAGAGAAATTCACGATACTTTGTCTTACAGAACCTGTAACTACACCGTACCTTTAGACCTTACCATTGTTAGTGCTCCTTGCTATATTTAAATAACAATCTTCATGTTGATTACCAGGATCAGTGTTTCCAGATCTTCCCCCCCCCGCCCCCCCCTCCATAGAGGATAAATTTGGACCTACTTGTCAATACTAATTTAACTAGGAGCAGGGATTTATTTTATTTTATAGCTATTTTTCATGTCCTTCATTTTATTTTTGAATTTGACACATTTGCTTGCTTATCTGAAAATACTAAATTATATGAGTTACTGTGTGGTGTATTTTAGGATGCTTGTTGTAAGTTAAGGAATTTTTGCGTTCAGAGATAAATTATTATAATAGCATGTAGTGAATGCAAAAGAGTCCTTTTTTTTTTTTTACAGGATTTAACACATTCATCAAGCTCTATTCCTACAGCTTTCAATGAAAAAGTTGTGATATGGATATTATGCTGTCTTTTTTCAATTTAAATATTGATTTGTGTGAAACATTAATATAATGATATTTGCAGTCTACCGTAGACAAATATAAGCAGAATTAGGCATACTAAATTGTTACAAATGTAACGCAGTATTTAAATACATATGAAGGCTATATTAATGATTATATGGTAGAGCGTGAGAGAGTCTGGTTTGTATCTGTCCTCAATTTTTAGACTGTTTTTCAATTCCTTGCACATCATGCATATGATGGTTCGATGAATATTTTTATGAATAGCAGGAGTGAATACTGAATCTGTGTACTAGTGAGTCCAAATCAGCGGAGCCCCGAGCGGAGTTTTCCCGTCCTGGTATCACCGGTAGAATTACATGTAGCTGTTTGTAGTCCATGAATTGACACCCTGAGAAGAATGCTTTGTTTGTTTTCTCAGCAGTCATGTTTAATGCTATTCGCTTATCAAGGTGATCAGCATGGTTCAGATAACACATGCCTGACACAGCCTGCCTTTTTTCACCATCATGTTGACCTTTTGTCACATTTGCTTTTCTCTGGTAGGCAATTCATGTCTTTAAGTATGAATGGAGTAAATAATTCACATCAATATTTAATATAAATTATTAAAGTTTCTGTCAGCTCTTATAGTTCATGCTTTTATAAAGTTGGAGTAGTTCATCAGCCAAACAGATGAATTGTGCTTCTCAGCTGGACATTAGAGCTCCTCCATAATGCTGTCTTTACAGTGGAAGTAAACAGGGAATTAAATATGAAAGGAAATGAAGCCTGGTACTTGAACTCTATATATTTTTCAATAACGCACATTCTTTAGGAAGAATATCCATCGTAATGTATTTTGTTATTCCCATACTTTTTTTTTCCCTTCATGTTGCAAACAGAAATATAGAAAACCCCCCTGACCCCGGCATTTTCTTCTACTCTTTGTTATTAGCCTTCCATTAGTGCTCCAGCTCCCTTCTTGGGTTTAGGGTGGGTGTACTAGTCTTGGGGTTTTTTGTTTTGGTTTTTTTTTTCCCCCTTAATGTTCTTTTTCTGTTTTCAAAGATTGATGGGGAGCATTAAGATGATGAAGTTTCAGGGTTTTTTAGTCCATGTTTTTAAATCATAGTTTGTATTTTGCAAAGTGACCTGTGATTGAAAGCAGATTCTGAAAATATTTTTTAAAGAAGAAATGGTCTGATGTCTGATTGTAACAGCTATAACATACTTACTGCTTCAAGAATTAGATAAAAATAGCATGTTTTGCATAAAAGCATATAGTAAAAATCATTATGCACTTCAATTTTACTCTATTTTAGGTATTTTACTTTAAATTCTTTTGTTAACGATCAGTTCAATGCATGTTGCACAGTCATATGAACTTGTAACAATATATGAATCACTGAATATCACGCGTCCTACAAATCAATCACTTGGAAAGGGGGGTGGTTTTGTATCATGTGTTTACAGGTCAAAACCCTTTGCTATATTTAAGTCATGCATCAACATTTAAAGCTAATCTCTCATTCCTCATTGTCCAGCAGGTGGCTTTTTCATATATTATTTAATTTTTAATTATTTATTGTAAGTGGAGAATGGAATTTAATAATATTATCCCGATTGCTTTTTTTAGAACAACAACGTTTTTTCAGTATATCCTGTTGTATATGATAGGGTCAATGAAAGCATCTAGAGATCTTCAAGTATACAATCTAAATTAAGATTCTAAACAGGCATTACAGATGCTGGTAACTTTGGCAATTATCATTTTGTTTGGTGAACAGTAGTAAAACAGTGTGCGGTAAAAGTGTTTAGAGAGAGAGGATAAATAAATTGAACAGTTTTGCAATGCAAAGTGGTTTGTGGTGTTTTTGAGGATTTCTTGGCTCTTGCTTAACTGCTATTGTGAAGCCTGGAGCAGATTTTCCCATTGCTAATGCCCTAGAAGTATTAATTCACTTTGATATGCTAATTAGAGGGCATTATGCAAGAAATGAGATTAAGTGGCAGCATGAAGCCATTTGCCTGTCAGTAAATTGAGAGCTTTAGCATCAGGAGGAGCTTTGTTTTTTCTGAGTTTCTCTTGGTTTTGCATATAAATAAAATTGATTGAAAGGTCTAGAGAAGCTTCTAGAACATTGGTGGTTCTTTTTCTCCTTCTATGATTATTTAAACTTCATGTTAAAGCCTTTCTCTGAATATTAATTGATCTAATGGGAGATACTGAACATGAAGAATTTCATTGTATTCTCAGTTACTGTATCTTAACAAAAGGAAAGTATTAGAATTCTTTGTGTCATCTGATTTTTGTGGTATTATTTTAGATATATCTTACAGCTTTGTATTATAACCTCTCTGCCTGCTAACCGCTCCTGTGCTGAGAACTCTTATCTGCGTGGAGGTATTTTTGCCGGTTCTGCTGGTTTTGGGATTGGGATAATGAGGGCCCGACCAGCTGAAGTCAAATGGTCGGCTCGGATTCCTGGCCGATGGGGCCTTGGACATTTATCACCCCCACTCACTCACAGCATTTCCCATCATTTCTTATGTAAATCACACGTATATTTTCCTTCATTTAGGAAGGAAGGGTTGTAATATTGACCATAGATTTTATTCAACTGCCAGAAACTGTGTTAAAGTAACATTAAGGGATTGACTTACAGCCATAAGAGCGAGGAAATTTGGAGTTAATAGTTAAACTCTGCCCTTAACTCAACTCATTGAACCTATTTATTAGAGCATATATGATACGTAAGATCACTGTGCTGAGACCTCTGCAGTATTAGGACGCTCAGGATGACTCAAAGACGAGAGTTTCTAATTTAGTTCAAATTTTCCTGGTGGTTTTTTTTTGTGTGTGTGTGTGGTTTTTATTCAGCCTCGGAGTTTCTTTACTACAGTTTTGTGGTTAGTTTTTTTTTTATAATACTGTTTAAAAAAATATCAGAGAAGTAATTCTGGAAATTGAACAAAAATTTATCAAAAAATAAAACCAAAACGAAACCGACCTAAGCCTCTCTAGTCCTCTTTGCCTGAGTGCCTGTAGAATGTTTGCTGTTTGCGTGCCCATCTCCTCCACAGATCGTTGTCACCAAGTCAATCAGGGGAGTAGTGCTAGAGTGACAGTGCTTGTTATGAGCCCCAATAGTTATTTAAAAGAAAGGAAAACGGATAAAAAAAATGCCCCAGAGCTCCGTGCGGGGGCTGTTCATGCTAGATGCACATGGTGTCCCTGATCCTGGCAGCTGAAGTCTATCACTGTTGGGAAATTTTTAACATGAACCACGTAAGACACAAACCACCGCGGTTTCCCCGAAGCCACAGGGGTTTTCACGTCAGCGCAGGACAACTGGCATGTGCGCGGCGGGTCCCTGCCCGCTCTCCCCGGCCCTCGGCAGCCACGGGAGCTGCGAGCCCTCTCCATCCACCCTCCCTGCTCTTCATCAACGAAGAGTCCGTAACGCGGTTTTCATTTAAAGCATGATGTCCCTGGTTCTCCTTAGTTCCCAAGAGCTCCTGAACCGGTTGGCCCAAAGAATCCGATCAGGAGTTTATAACCCGAAAACTTTAGTTACCATAGTGAACCATTTTGATACTGGGAAGAACAAACAGCACCCAAAACTGCGAAATCAGTTCTTCTCACAGAAAGCAAAAGAAAGCATCGCTGGTCTCCAGCTGCTAATTCTGAGTTTCAAATTCTTGAACAAAAGAACTTGATAATGAAAATGTTCTGTGGCCAACCTTAACTTTCTCAGTACCAGTAGTCCCCCGACGGCGTTGTTTTGGGAGGAGAGGGTGCTGGAGATGAAAGCCTGGCATTTCTGGGTTTGTCTCCTGATGCTGCTGTTGACTTGAGAAGAAAAAACCTTCCTCCCACTCAAGTGAGGAGGGATGTGGTGACCTCGGCAGGAGCAAACCCGGGGCTCGGCCGCCGCCTCACTGAAGTGAATGCAAGAGCTCACTTTTCTTATCCTTAAAATGGGAATATTACCAATCAGATTTTTTTGTGAAGACTGTTAAGTTGGTGCTATGTGTTGAAAAGGAATAATTTTATCAAATATGTGGTATAATTAAAATTGTTACATAAGAAGTAATCTATTAGTGCTATTTACAGTATCCACTTTATTCCAATCGCGGTGAGCCTAAGTGGAGTCTTACCTCCTGGAGATGAAGAGATTAGGCTTTCCTTAGACGTCTACTTTTCTTGGCTTTAATTAGGAATGTTTGTTTTTTTAATTCATGGTTAGACCTCTAGCAAAAGGGTATCAGGGTTTTCTGACTTGGTAGTTTGCTTGGTACAGAAAGAGACCGTTCGCTCACCGTAGATGGGGATCACTGCTTTTCTTTAGTGATAGCTGTTCACAGGCAGGATGGCACACTTGAAAGAGTATTTAAAGCATGCTTTCATATATTTGTTGATTAAAGAAGGAAGTGTGCTTTTAGTGAGGTTTGTAATTACACAACACCCAAATGTTTGCTTATTTTCTTTCATGTGAGATCCTGGTAGCATGATTAACTGTCACTAGTAAGAACAAGTTACAGTAGATTGTGCAATGATTCTTATTTGACTTCAAGGATGTATTTATTACCATTTTTGAACAAATTATACTAACATGAAAAGTTGTGGAAATGATTGTGCACTAGATAAGGTGATACATTACAGGAGTGGTTGGGTTTATGGAGCTTTATGCCGAGGTTTTCTCAGAAATTATAGCACAGTCCTGTCACTATAAAACCCGGTGATACAGTTGGTAATAACATGCAGTGGAGGTATTTTTAGGATTTCACTTGTTATTCAAATAGAGTGGGAACTATCAGTTTTTCTACCTCGTATTTCTTTCCTTTGTTGCACTGGGTGAAGAGGGAAGAGGGGAAAGAAAGCCTGAGGATGGCAGAGCGGGTGTGGGGTACCGCAGCCCTGCCAGGTCCTGCCGCTGCCACCGGCTCTGGGGCCGCGGGGCTGCCGAGGTTTTGGCACGGCTGGCGGCTCCCTGGGCGCCCGGCGCTCGCGCGGGACGGCAGGGGGAATTTTGCCTTCCATAGGCAGCTGAGGATTTTTTTTGTGAATTATTTCTTACTTCCTCTCCACTTGTTAGGGCAGTGACATGACATCGATATGGAGCTTGGGAACTTATTGACTTGTTGGTTCTTGACCTTTTGGCTGTGACCAAGTATAGAAATTGAATGTCTGAAAATTAAATGATAGACTCTATGTACATAAATTCTTGGATGTCAGTGTATTACATGAACTAATTTCGGTTTACCTAAATTTATGGCATTTTGTGTTCAATAAAGGAAATATTTCTTCCTTTCAATATACTGAGAGTCTAATAATATTGTAGTTGCTAGCACTAAACAAATCAATTTCCTTTTACTGACTGATTATCATAACAGCTGCTGTTTAATCACTGTGATTGTTATGTAACTTTTAAATCTCTAATATTTTGGAGAGGAACAAGCAGCATCGTCTTGCTGCGTAACGACGTGATGTCATTGGTGCTGAACCGTACGACTGCATTTTGTGGGGCTCCAGACTGGAGTTCTTATTTAGTTTAGTAATATTTAATGGACTATGAGCACTTGCTGAGCAAACTGCCTACTTGACAGGAGACCCGGAATAACACACAGTCCGCGTCTTGTTTTCCCTGAGACAAAAAATGGGCATTTGTTTTTCTGCCCTAAAAACGTAGCACGGTGGGGCCTGACGAAAATGCCATCCATTGGCCTCTAATGTCCGATGAAATTAGCTTATTGCTCTGCAAGTGCAAACAGGGAGAGCGGCGATCCCGGCTTTGTAGCTGAGAGCGAGACTCAGGCCTCCCGAACGGGGTGACAGAGCTGGGAATATTGTTCTCTCCGAGTGCCGCAATAAGGCTGTGGTCAGCACTAATGTAAATATTTGTACAACAACCATGTTCTACAGACGCCGATTTAATGGTAAAAATCTGCCCTGAACGCCTGGGTAAATATATGCTGAAGAACAGAAGCCTATTCACTGAAGAAACAATTGACTTTAGCTTCTTTGTTGTTAAAGTGGCCCCCAGTGATCCGCTGCGAGGACCAGATAGCGGCGGAGCGCGGCTGCTGGCGGGCTGGCGGCTCCCTGGCAGTGCCCGGCGCTGCCGGCGCGGGCGCGAGGGACGGCCGGGGCGCGGGGAGCCGGCATCGCCGCCCCGCTCCTCTCTGCACACGGGAAGGGGAACTTGTCAATGGAAGAAAAAGAACTGTAATCGCACATTTACATATGCTCCTAATTGTTGATTTGGGGATTTTCTATGAATATAGCTTCACAAAACAGATGCTGTTTAAGAAAAGGGGGAACATAATTTTGTGGGCAATGAATTAAGTGTTTTTGTGGCCCTCTCATCCGTAGCTAGGAGCAGTTTGTGGACCGCGTCTGTGAACGCCGCTCATAATTGTTTTTCACACATAAGTTATGCAAATGAGCTTTTATGGCAACTGGCATAACAATTAGCATCCTCCAGCAATATTTTAGCAGGTTAATTGCAAAATTTCTAAATTGTACATCTGACTTGTTAATTAGGCATGACAGAGGTGGTAAAATAGTTATCTTCAGGCAGTGGCAGCCAGGAGCTGCTTGAAATGCAAAGAGCAACGATTGATTGGATTTGAGGGTTACAATTGTGGGAGCACTGCTGTTGTCAAGTGCCGCTGAGCAGCTCTGCTCCATCGGCTGCCTCAGAGCAAGAACCACGTCGTTGCTGAGAGGATCCTGCCATTTACAAATCTGCTTTATTTAACTCTGAAACTCTCCAAATCCCGTCTGTGGGAAGCGCCCAGCTCCTGCCTGTTCCTCCATCTCGGGCCCACGTGAAGGGGCAAACCATGGACCTGAAGTCGTAATTTTGATTTTATTTACAAATATGCCTGAAAGTTTAGCTGCTGGCACGGATCAACAAATACTTTTTTTTTTTTTTTTTTTAGCCCTGGTAAAAATGCTGTTACCTATCCCCACACATTTGCTCAGAATTCTGCCTTACTTTCCTTAAATCTCAACCTTTGCTGCCCGATATTTTAATATGATGTTGATTACATTTTACAAGCTTTACTTACTCAGCTTATTTCTCTTAAATCCTTGCTTTCAAATATCTTTGTGTGTCTTATAATATTAATCGTATTAAAATACAAAAAAACATGATATTTGCAATAATCCCTTTTTAGGCTCTCAGAGGTATGTCTGAATGATTAAAAAAAGATTGTAACGTGAAAGTCTTCATACTGGTAATGTGTTCAAAACATTTTTCCACCAGTACTGCCTATAACAGATAATAATGTACTCCAGCAGAGGTACAGTCTGTTTTAATCATACTAACACAATTTTCCATGCCAGTGTGTTATAAACACATTTTGCTCTCTTTGACTGCTGATTTTGGTACAAAATTCAGATTTCTGGGCTATTTTAATATATAATAAGTTAAAGGATGATAACAAACAGAAAAAAAAACCATACCACTGAACAAGTACCTTTGGGAGACAGAGAAGTCATCTAGCATGCCTGAAAGCTTTGTTTGGTTGTACCATTTGTCTTTAGTTTGCTCGTGGACTGTGTATTTTGTGGCTTAAATAAAGTCAATCAAATTCTAGTACATGTGTAGTACCTGTAAGTGAAAAGAAAATCAGCTTAAGCACATGTGAAATTTCATGTCCTCTTTTTTCTCTATATGCATTCTCTTGATTTAATCACATGGTTTTTAAAATTGGGATGTTATATTTTCATTTAAAAAGTAAATGTTCCTGCATGCATAACTGTTCTAATATTTTACATTTTCTTGTGACATGTGTATATGGAGTAAGTGCCATTTATGATATGTTGTCATCAATAATTTTGTCACAGAGAATAAAAGCCTTTAAACTCATCCACCCACTGGAACGTTTTATCATATTTATTTTAAGAGATATGAAATTAGCAGAACAATTGAGCTCTTTGTATGTGGGAGATGCAAATGTAACTGAATATTTACCTTTAATGAAGGACAGCATAAATATCTCAGTATCAATAAATTATATGCGGTAGCAGAATATTCCATAGACACCTAATAAATAGTTCCTTCTTTCCCCTAGATTCCTGAACCACATTATCTTTTAGGATAGTTTAATTTACAACTCACAGTGAAATTAAATATTGGTTAACTTTTTGAAATGATCTACTGCAATTGGAAAATACTGGGTTTTGACTAGAAGTAAACCACGTTTCCAAATCATTACATTTCCTGATTAAATGCTCACTTACTGTATTCAACAGTTTAAGGAAGAGTTTACTACAGTAATGCTCCAGTAGATAGTATTTGGAATGGCGTAACCATTTTAATGAGGTTCATCGAGAGAGATTTCAGCAGGGAACATTTCAGGTGTGTTACGGCTTTTGTCTTGTCACAATGCATGTCTCTATAACATCAGAGAAGTTACAGAGCAGCACTCATCTCATTTAAGACAATAAGAAACTCCGTAATAAGTGTGAGCAGGGAAGGGCTGTACAAGATAGCATTGTGTGTTCTTGTGTTTTAGCAAGCTTGGTAAGTAAATAGACGCCACGGTTTAAATGTACATCACATTTTAACTGTCCTAATATTGATCATCCTATAGAGGAATTATATTGAAGTCTACCAGTTATTAGTGTAAAGAGGGTCAGATGCAGAGACTGGTACAAAGCAAGTGCTCTCATGGTAATGATGCTGCTATTTATAGATCCCCATTTCATTAGTTGCAGAGTTTCAGGGAAGAGATTTTCTCTAGGGGAAATGGATACTTGAAGTTCATTTTCTTCCTGATGCACATTAAGGCAGGAACGTGAACAACCTTCAGTATAGGACACACGATTACAAGATTTTGTTTGACCATTTTCCCTAAATATACCTGTAGTTGTGTATAGTGTAGAGGTAAAATTGCTAACTGAATTCCAGCCGAGCTTCATTTCCAAATGCCTTTCACAATTTTTTTGTCATGAGAAGGATTATTTTTTTTTTCCCCCTAAAGGAATTTTATTTTTAAAGGGTGTCACGCCAGTAAACTGAGTAGTATTAAAATGTTTTGCTTTATAAAGCTAACACATCTGGCTCACCTGACTTAAAGCAGTCTTGCCACAGCTGTCATGCACTACGGTGTATTTACTTAGAGTACCTAAGAAGTACAGTCTCAGTTAATCAAAACAGGACTGTGTTTTCTGATATTTACTAATAAATACGAAAATTTCTTTGAGTGTCTGAAAACTCAATTGTTTAAACATACTTAGTTCCCTCCTGTGAAATTCAGATAATCAAAGCTCCATATAATTTTTGTGTGCCTGTATTTCTAGCGCTTTCCTTCTTGGAATTCTTGACATCTTGAGTTATTTTTTTTTTCCTTTAAGAGAATATTTACTTAGTTAGTATTCACTTAATTAGAACTGACTGTTTAATGTTTTCTGGGAGGGTATTTATGGTATTTTCTTTGCCATATTTGCATTCCAGAAATTAAGTCCCCATGCCATTATTCGGCAGGGCTTTCATACATTAGAATGATGAATTGAAAGCAGAAATGGGAAAAAGACTGCAATGCAATGAAAATTTAATCAGCGTCTTCTGCTGCTTTAATAAGGCAAATAATTCTTATTGGCCGCTGCGTTAAGGTTTCTAATATTTAATTCATAACAAACCTTGCATTATTCTGCAGCAGCATCGACAGCTCCACTTTGCTGCCTGCCAACAGGCAACCATAAAAACTTAAAAGCAGATGTAAATGTCTAAAACAAGGAGAATGATTGGATCTAAAGCGGTCAGAAAAAATCAACAATATTGCCAGAGAGTTTGAAAAATCTTTACACACACTTTAGCAATGTACAAATGATATTAATTAAACTCATTAGATGTGTTGATTTTAAGGATTTGAGGTAACTTTTTTGAAATGCGCAATTTTTTTAGTTCCTGCAGGCCCCCAAACGAAAACTGATGCAATACCAGCAGTGCAAGGATGCTTATCGCTAGTCAGCTTGAATGATATTATAATTCTGGAAGATTCAGTTAATTTTCATATTTAGGGTGTTTGTTATATTGCAATGGTAAAATTGTTGTCATTTGTCTTACGTGTGCGTCTAATGCTGGAATTAAGCAAAAGAACAAGAGCTCGTCCTCCTAGTACTATTTCAGCTCTCTCTTCCCAACAGTAATGTTAATTGATTAAAAAATACCGCGCTAGGAAAAGCCTGTGTTAGTTTTTAAATCTCGTCCTAAAGCCTTTTTATATCCGGGAAGGCTATTTGGAAAGTGACGGTGAAATCCTCTGCACCGAATTTTGCGCTGGAGATCTAAAAAAATGTGCCAGGGTGCCGCGAAGATGAAATGTAAACATGCTGTATAATTCCCGGGGATGTGGCAGGGTGTTTTTGTAGTGCGAGGCAACAGCGAATGGCAACCTGCCAATGCTAGGTGCAAGCTCTTGTTACAGAGAAGGGTTGCGCCTGTTCTCATTTCTTCTTGAAATGGCTTAATTGGTGTCAGCACCCCAGGGATAAAGGCCTCTAACACTGAAATCCACACGATTCACCCTGTCTCTGCTCAGTGTAGGGAAACTGGTAACAACTGGTGGTGAATGAGGAGTGAACGGTGCTGTAACAATACTCGATGATGTTTGGGATGACAGAAATTAATACGCACTTGCTTGAAGAAAGCAATGATTAATGGCAGTGAGCAAGGGAATGCTGTCCCTCCTTTAACTCCACTTTGATGGGGATTGAAAAGCAAAAGGCTGTTTTCATTCTCTCTCGAAAGCAGAGGTCACCCAGAGTACATTACAGCAATTTTTCCTCTCTGTTTTTTATTTCATAAATATTATGATAAGCATAGATTAGATAGATTTTTTCACGGAGGCTTAAAAGGATATTTTATGTCTGTTTGCTGTTTGTGCTCAACAAAGAAATCGGATTTCTTCTGTTTACATGTTAGATCATTTTACTTTGCAGTGGAATAATTAGTATAATTAAGAATTTTAAAAGCTCACCATCCTGTTAGTTTTTCTCAGGTTTTTACAGATGGAATTTCATGGTCTTCATTTCCAAAGTGCTGACAGGTCAGAATGAGGCAAGGAGTGTTGCCGAGAAAAGAAAAAAAAAAGGCTAAAAATCCAAGATTCCTCATTGAATTTTTGATGTAAATATGTTTTGCAAGATCCTCGCACTTGTCAGCGGCTTTCTAAGCTATTTGATAAAGAATCTTTATTCTACAAGAAGACTGAAATAACACAACAGTGCTTTGGATAATGAATTCTTCATCTAAGCAGAACTTTAAAACAAAGTACAATGTTGGCATTTTTTTCTTTGAGTGAGAAGGCTGATACATCTTTGGGATCCGACAGGAAGACATAAATTAATAGAGTTCTGGAGATCAGTTTCTCATTAATAATCCATTTTGTCATGGTTCTTGGCATTGTCAGCCTAGTAGCTGGTTCATATTTTGCTAAAGGATAAAAGCACACGATGTCTTAAGGCACAACATAAGGAGAAGGAGTTTATCATCTTTTGGAAAAACTATCTCTGAAAAAATAGATTGTTTTGCAGGAAATAAATGTCAATTTTGAGTTTTATGCATTTTTAATCTTCAAACAGGTTTTTTAACGTATACAGTTGCAAAAATAGAATCCTGAGTTGGAAGAAGTTGTTTGCAACAGCCATTGCTTTGCCTTTGTTTTCTCCTCTGTTTTGGGCTCTGATTTTTTAGACATTGCAATGGATCCCAGACCTTTAATACTGCCTTTTTAGACTCTGTGGCAGATTGTGTCCAGTTTTAAAGGTATAATTGAAAAAACCTGATGCTGCTTCTTTTGGACGGGTAAACATAAAACCTTTGTTACATTCGCACTTTCCCAGAAATGTGGGACATACTCGACAAACCAAAGTGTATTTCCCCAGTATTTTCAAAATGGAAAAGGTTGCTTTTTCATGAGTATGACGACATAAATTGGAGTCATTTACCCTTCGGAAGTCTTAAATTTGGTGTTTTATATATCTTAAGGTAGTGACAGCCTGGCAAACAGTGTAACTGCTTAAAAAGTGTTTGGCTTGTGCTGTCATCCCAAGTAAGGAAGAATGGAGATATGATTTAGTTGCATGCCCTTTATTTTATATACTGAAGAGTGACATAATGCAGATCTCTTCGGGAACTTGTGATGCATTTGGGAAGGATAAAGGGGAGGAAAAAAAGACGACACTAGCCCAGATAGATAGCTTAGTTGTAAGATTTAACTGGGCTCAGTTAGTTATAATTTAATCAAAGGTAAATGGTCTACTAAAGAAGGCATAGAGGGAGGGAGGGAGAGGTTCTGGGGAGAGGGCTGAAGGGAGCTGGGATCCTGCTAAGGTTGTAGTTGGGATTACCGAAAAGGAAGCCCTGTGTGTCAGGAGTACACTGCTGACCAAAACTGGCCCGTGGTGGAGCATCTCTGAGCAGGATGGGCTGCAGCGGCACCCTTGTCAGCATGTTGTTTGGCAGAGAGAGTTGTGGTGGGGGAAGAGAGAGTCACTGGTGTAACTAGAGGAGCCCCAGCCGGGCACGTGGGTGTACGCGGCATAAAGCCTCTCTGGTGCGGGTCCCTCCGACCGGCAGGTCACAGGTGAGAGATACGTGCCAGGGTCCCAAGTGATTGACATATAAACATGTTGCTTCATTTTGATGATCTTTCGACCTCCACGAGCTTAATATTCACTCTTAAGGAAGGAGCAGATCAGATAAAACCGTTGATGCATCTTCTCCGCGGTTTACTGGGTGGGTGGATCAGAGGTGCCGTCTGTCCTGGGCAAGAGCTGATGGAGGAGGCAGCAGCATTTGACACTTGCCGTGGCTAGAAGCATGGTGTTTACTTCATCAGCAGGAATATACAACCGTTTACAGCTTGCTTTTTTGTCTGAAAACAGGGAAGGTTTGAATTATGAAGATTTAGAACATGCTTCCTTACACGGAGTTGCAAAGGACATTTGTCTCAGCACATTGTAGTGAAATTTTAAAGAGCAGGTTTTGACAGGAGACATTTTGCTGACACAGAATATTTTGTTCACTTCTGACTCTCAAATAAGTGCTACTTCTGTCATAATGATTGATTTATATTCGTTTTAGACCATACATTTTACACCCTCTCTTTTAGTGCTTATGGCTACACAGCTTCAGAATAGCACAGTTTTAAAACTGTTATGAGCATGGCATCACATTTCACATTCCACTAATAAAAAAAAATTGATTGTAACGGGTTGTAGGTGTTTTGTGGTATGCTATATTTAGAATAAAATGCTAATTTTTATTATCTCCTGGAAAAATAAAAGTTTAAAATGAAGATTCCTGTTAAAAAATTGGTACAGAGTTGTAATTTAAATTATTCCTAATAACAGAGCCTCAAAAGGCCCAGTGACCTGCAGAATGCTGTTCCCATGGCTCTTCTTATAGGTGCTATGAAATTAAGTGCTGAGCATCTTTACCATCCCCTGTGGTGTGCTGTGAGCTGCTGGCACTCGGAAGCGCTGGGCTCCTCCCGGGTCCAGATCTGGCCCTTTGTCACCTCTGGAAATCTCAGCCTGGGCAGGCGGTTGCTCTGCATTTACATTAACCCAGTTCCTTCCCTTCATATGCCGGACAAGAGTCTTAGCACATTTCAGTCTATAAATACTTCAGGGGAAAAAAGCACTGAAGCCTTTGCTCTAAGTTTTGTTTGAAACATATTCTCCAGGTAGCAGAATCGTTCTCATTAGAGCGGGACCCTCGTTTGGGCGCGGTGGTTTGAGGCAGAGGGGGCTGGTTTGTGTTCAAGCGTGTTTCAGAGCACGAGGAGGCTCTGCTTTCCCCCAGCAGTGGGTGTTGCCGTCTGGGTCCAGAGACCTTCAGCAGCTGCCTGAAGGTGGCTTTTAGCTTTTGGTGGCCGTGATTTCTCCATAAATCCCTGGGAAATGGCATCTGCTAGTTCATGTCTTTGTAGGCATTTGGACAGAGTAGGTACCGTGCTCGTGTGTGTGGCTTTCCGATTTTTCAGTGGCATTGCAATCTGAGAAAAAAGAGGAGACTCTAGTATTTTCAGAAAAAGAAATAAACTTGTCCATAGTTGCCACTCCCAGTGCGACCATCTGAATAATTGAAATTACTGTGTTAATTGGGGCCGGGGCTGTTTCAAGGAGAGACTCCACAGCAGGGCTGGAGTGAAGCCAGGGTTGATTCCCCGTGTCCGGGGTTTTGCCGGATGGGATGTCAGAGCGGACGAGACCACGCAGGCACGCCCAGACGCCGCACGGCAACGCCAAGGACGGGCTGCAAGTGCACTAACCTTCACCAGCCAAGGTCACCCAGCAACGTCGCCGTTTCTGGATGAGGCTGTGGTCTTTTCCTTCAAAATTAATGCTCATGCACATCTTATTACGGAATTACAGTACTTATCCTTCCCATCTTTAAAAAATATCCCTAAGAACATAGCACTGAGCATGGACGTGAAGTAAAATGACTTTGGTCAGAGAGGGCTGGTTTCTGGAGCCCTTCTTTGGCCATGAGAGACGACGCTTTCTCTTCTGAGCTGGTGAAGGACAGGCAGTAAGGAAAGGGTCAAATTCGGCTGCCTTTGACTTTGCCGCAAAAAAAAAAAAAAAAAAAAATATATATAGAGAGAGAGATTTAATTCTTAGAGAACGAAGAAACTAATATTCAAGCAAGGCGTCAGGAAAAAAGGGCTTCCAAGATGTTACAGATTTTGGAAATATTTGACAATGTTAGCAACATCAACTACTGACAAAAACCCCCTCTCTCCAGAAAATCTTTCACAGTTGTGCCAAGAAAAGCAGCTTCGATGGAACATTTTCATAAACTATCATCAGTTATGCAGCAGCAGCTTCACAAATCAGAAATGATATCTTCAGGCACTGCTGTCAAGTGTTATTCAAATAATACCAGCCTCACATTTGAATAACAGCAGACATTTTGAATTAATTAATCAGATGAGATAGTCTAGGCCTTTTCTCATTAGTCTCTGGGTCAGGCATGGGAAGATATATGCGTTGGTGATGATATACTTGTCTTTAATCGTGATTTATGAAGATTTAGGATTGTGTGTGATTTGTCAAAGGTTCTGGGAAAAGGCTGGTGCATATTTCATTACCTAATCTGAGATAGATTTCGTGATGCTGAGAGATATAACCCTATTGTTCGGGTATATGGGAAGCGCAGGTAGACACGGCGTCCCAGGGTTTTACTGGCTTATCTTTGCAACTGTCAAACAATGCTGTAAACTTTTACTGCCAGCAGTTAACAATTCCTGCTTTAATTATAGGCAAATTCTTCATTCTGTCCAAAGGGGAAGCTTCGGTAGTTATTTAGTTAAAAAGCATAACAGACCTTATAACTATGACCCAGTGTAAATCATGGACAAAGTTGGCAAATTTCATGGCTTGGTCATGGTGAAAATATAAAATTTCATGGTTTGTCACAGATTAATAGAAAAATCCTATTAAAACTGTGCAAATAACAGAACAACAAGTTAGGTGGAGATCCTTACATGGCACCTTCCTACTCAAAGGATTTATTTTAGGTTGAAATCGCTACCAACGACACAAGGCCCTCTGCATGCTTTTCTTTGCTGCACTGTTTTCTATTCAGTTTAATTAGTATTTGTTGTTTGGTTTGGACTGAATAATTATTGTGCAATTGTTTTGAAGCATTATTTACATAAGAAAGCATGTGTTACATTGCTTCTGCAGTGAAAGGAGCCTATGAAATATTTGAATACAAATTGTGTATTTTTTTAAATCATACAAATCGCTATATCTAATAATTCATCAGTAATCAGGACTTTCTGTATTGGAACAAGGTCTGGCAGCACTGCACGTTCCTGCTCTAGAGCAGAAGAGCCCCTCACTGCCCCGTGTGCCGCCGGGAAGCGGCTGCTCCGGCGGGAGCAGCGCTGGGTCCTCGACCACTGCAGCCAGCCGCTGCCCACATCTTTTAGATCAGCCTCAAGCGGACAAGCCTCAAGTTTCCTGCAGGTTGTTCATCACCTACATCCTCATTTTTAATAAAAAAGTTCATGTCTTTTACCATTCTTGGTACAATTTTGCAGCCCATCTATCATAGCCACGTGGCTCCGTGTCCATGCAGGACACAGCAGCGGCAGCCCTTGTCTCACACAGCCGTTAGACCTCCTGTTCAGCCTCCTGTGCTGACCGAAGGCTGGTGTAGGGTAGCTTTAATATACCGGGTTTATACTATTTTCTTTTTTACTATTTTGATTGTATCCAGAATTTTGATCAGTGATACAGGAATTTTGATCTAGGCCAAGATACTCCAAACATACTGAGCTCTTCCACTCGATCCTCTTCTGGAGGGAGTAGTTTGTTGCTGAAGTGGCCAATTTAAGAAGAAAATGGCAGTTGTTCTACATTGGAATAATGATAAAAAAGAATCAAAGTCTCAGAATAGGGACTTTTAAGAATGACATCAAAATAGTCATCACTAATAGCAGTCAGTAAAAGCTTTGTATCTTAAATAGCCCAGAATTTCACATATGAAACTTACTTAAAAAATGAGTTTGTGCTATTGTCATATGAGACTTTCCTTCACAAATACAAGGTCTAGAAATGCACTTCTAGGGGAAGGGTGCAATGGTTCAAATAATCACGATTCTGAAATCTCGGCCTTTATGGGAGACAAAATGATGAGACTTGGCAAAAAGGAAAAATGCCGCAACGTTAGCAATAAGTTTATGATTCCCATTAAAGAAAAATACATCAATGAGTATTGTTTAATCAAGTTTTACAGTTAACTGTTGTCAGGTCATCTGCATCAAGAACTTCATCTGCACTCCAACCAACTACCATGTACAGGTAGTAATTAAAAGAACAGCTAATGACAGCGTAGATAGTAATTCTTCTTTTTCCCCATAGCAGATAGTCATAACATATAGAAGGAAAGGAAAAAAAAAATGTTCAGATTATTGATTAGTGTTTTGCTAATAAGAAATTAAATTTATCGACCACTGCCATTATATAGCTTTGCTCTCCCAGTTTGCAGCTCTAGGCAGGCTTCAGCAGATAGCCGAGGCTGGACACGTGCTGTCAGATGCATGCCTCTGGAGAAGGATGCTTAACCCTATTAGTCAGGTCATTTCTCTCTTTTTGTGTAGAGGTCAACAAAAAAGAATTGTTTTCTTAAGTCAACTTCCACAGCTTTCATTTTAAAAGTAAACAAATGGCACCAACTTCTAACCATGTTATAATGCACACATATTCTGTTTGAAGATGGGAACCTCTGTCAAGTGACATGGTGGTGTAGGCTCAATATTATGCATAAATGCCTATAAATATTTTTGTTAATAGAAGTTACACAGACACAACTGAGATACCAGATTCCTCAGGATATACTGACATGCAGACTTTCAATGTCACTGTGCCGCATCTTGAGGAAGCGTGTCCTATTCCCTTGAATTTGGGCTGTATTTCACTTTAGAGGTATAAATACACATTATACTTTGTACATGGACGCAAAAGATTAGCACTACTCTTTAAAAACAAAAGAGGAGGCAGGGAGTGCATTCCATGGAGAAAACTTTAGTTTCCAAGACTTTTGGATAAGAGGATCTCCTTTTGGAAGAAAGTGAGCATGGACCTTCCGTGGTGCCCAGAGTTACCACTGTGTCACCAGAGCAATCATAGATGATGCACCAATGCATCAGTCTTCAGGGGACGGTTGGGCTTAGTCTGATGGCGTCAGCAAAACTCTAGTTCTAGACTCAAATCACGAGTCCACCTAATATATTTAACCTTTGCGTTTAGGTCAGCTTTCATAGCAAGAAATGGCTCCTGGGGCTCTGAACCCCAGTAATCCAGCTGCTCACAACACACACGCGTGCCCAGCTCTGCAGGTAGCGGTGTGCCTGACTCTAGGGGCTTGTTTGCGCGAGGTGGGTCCAGACTGAGAGCATCACCAGTGGGGACATGGTCTGCACCTCCTCAGCCCCAGCTGGGAAAGGTGACCCTCATGCATCGGCTCCCACAGGGACAGCCTTGTGGGGGGAGGAAGGGGGTGTCCATGGAGGTGAATGTCCCCGACCAGGAGCACCGGGAGCTGCAAGGCGACGGTGCCTCACCTCGCTCTTCTGCCCCAATTAGCTAAAGCTCCAGCCCTGAACATGCGCTGGGTGGCACTCCCTGCAGCCAGCACAACCATGCTGCTCTTCTGTTTGTATTGCCACTTTCCCTGCTAACAGGCAGCATTTCACATGAACAGCGAGACAGGAGTGGATCTGGTATACTGCATCCAGACCATGGTGCAGCACAGGGATGTTTGCTCAGGGCTGACTTAAGAAATCCATTGAGTTTTCCAGCGTTGCCACTCAGTGCAAAGCTTTTGCATGTAGGAATTACTAAATACCGAGTCCATGGTTTTGTATGGCCTTTGGGAAGATGATAGCTGGTTTTCTGCGTGACTGTTCACTCTGTTCACCGTTCTTTTCTACACTTAAGAGTGCAGAGTGCAGTGCAGTTTCAATACAAACATACACTTCCGTATATTAAGCATGTGCATTAATATATTATTATTACTTGGACTAATAACAAATAGTAGTCAGTCAGTGAGATAAAAAAGGACAGAGTTCAATAGTAATTCTCAGACAGCTTAGCAATTACCCAGACAGCTTGCAGTCAGAAAAGCTGTTCAAATCTAGGATTATGAACTACACTGATGGCAGCTCTACTGGGTGGAGTTTTAAAAGACTGTGAGTATGTTTGCAAGTAATTGCAAGACTCGTTTCCAGCACTCCTCCTGATGAACTTCTCTTTTACAAGCCAGAATCAACAACCGTAAAAAAAACCCTCCAAAAGCCAGTAGGCTGGTTTCCAGAACCAGTCAAAATTATTTTTAAGTATTTATTTTCTGTATCAGAAAGATATCTGTGCTTGCAAGCATCTTGGAGATTTTTCATCCTTCCTCCTTAATGACATAAATCCCAAATGCCTTTTATTTCTGTAACAATAGTCATCATCAAACAACATGCGGGGCAACACAGATTTTGTGGCTTTGTTTTTAAAATCAGTGCGTCTCCTTCCTTTACGAGTGAAGGTGGCTTCTTTCCTCATTACTTTGGATAGTTCCATCGATTCCTGTTCATATTTTCTGTAACCAGCACTCTCCTCACCGGTGGTGCTGCGGGTGAGATCCACCCCACGCCAGCGGAAGGCCAAGGGAGTGCTTAAGTCCCATCTAAGCCTCAAGACATAATTGCAAAACTTCTTTAGCAGTGGGGTCAGCAAGGCTGGCATTAGCCATTCAGCACACTCCCGACGCAGGGAGTCACGGGGGGACGCGTGGGTCCCCAGCCCCGGAGCTGGGGGTGCAGCGGACCCAGGGTTTGGGGGGCCATCTACCACTTGTGCTCCGTGGCACCAACCCAGGAGAGGAGAGAATTCAGATGCAAACTTTGGTTTTGAAGCGCTTGAATGAAAAAGGGGTGCTGTTGGATTTTGAGCTTTTTTTTAGGGCAGTACATGATTTTTTTATGGGGCGCATTAAATTCTGCACCTCCAGCAAGTGTTAAAGCCACCTCATCACTCGGCACCGGAGGGGAGCACAAGCTCTGAAGCAGGAGAGAGGCAGCTGTTAAGAGATTTCCATCTCAGCAGCCTCTCATGCCAATAGGATTGTGATTTGGGAATATAACAAGGCTTTGGGGGCTAAAGTTAATACGTAACCACTGTATTCCCTTTACCGTTTTATTCTCTATGCCTGGCCCCAATGCCTTCTAAGCCCAAGCAATTATCAGTCCCTGGGCTGATGTATTTGACGTAAGCCCATATATTCTTTAAGCAAGAAGCCTTCATCACAAATTTTGCTTCAAAAAGACTGTTAAAGGGAAAAAAGGTCATTTGGGTGGTTGAGTATCTGTACTCGGATGCTGCCAGTAAGTGCTGTATTTGCAGTCACTGGGTTTTTTATCCCCTTGGTCGGGGGGAGCCCAGTACATGGTATGTATTTTAGGTCACATTCTTCCCGCTGGTGGAGACAATGCATCTTCTGTCTGCGAGGTTGACCCTTTACACATCCAGAATATTTGTTGTAGGGGTGTGGCTGATGGAGCATCTTGGGAATTAATTCAAATTCTTTAGTTACAATCATGGTTAAAAGATCAAGTCATTTTTAGTCATTCCTGTCGTACCCAGTCCTGACTAATACAACACAGACTGCTTTTTGCATCAAATACATTCTCGCTGTACCTCAGAAGGAAGGTTGGCAGACACAGGTTTTTATAAATAACCTTAAAAGCACAGCTCAATAATCTGAAGTTTGTAGCTGATAAGAAAGTTATGGGCAGCATGGAGTTCAGTCCACAAATTTCTGAATATTTTCCAGCAGTCTCAAGTGAACGTTTAATACAAGATTACCAAAAGGGAGAGGATCCAGGGAACAGCCTGTGGCCCCCGATGTGCCGCTGTGGGGCTGCCTGTCTTTCTGAGGGATGCTGTATTATCAGCTCCACTTGGAGAGTCCATTGGTTTATGAAAATGCTGGGTAAATTCATTACATTATTATGTACCGGCATCAAAATGGACTTCTTCCTCCAAGAAGAGGGACTGGGACATAGAAGGTGTAATGTACCCTCCAACCAAAAGATGTAGTTAGTGTTATCTCGATTAATTCACACTTTCATTGCAGTCCTTGCGTTCAAGCCTCTCTTTAGCTTCCATTAAAGTTTCTCTGTCCTCATCTCATTCTGTAGGTACGCAAGGTGGAGTTTAACTATGATACCGTAGTAACTATAACGCAGTTCAGAAGTTTTAATGGTTTATATCTTCAAACTTGCATAATAAAGTTAATGGGAGCCTATCGAAAGTGTGTATGTTACTATTTATTTAGTAGCTTTTTTAAATTTAGCTTTAAATTTACAAACCAATAGATTAAAAATATTTCAGAACTGTACAGTGTTCTTGCCTATGAGCATCTGCTCACTGGGCATTACATCATGTCACTAACGTTACATCCAGTTTTGCTCCAACGTAATACTGAGAATTCTTCCATAAATCAAGCACTTCATGGGTCACAACGCTCAGAAATAATGCAACACTAAACGTAAACATGGTAGTGCTGTTCCCAAGACACCAAGGAGTGTGAATCTTGACTAATTTTCAAATGCAAATATGTATCTTTTTTGTTGAGGGTGATGTGTATTAATATGCAGTGTTGCATTAGTTGTTGCTTCATCCATTGAAATATGAATTAGTTCATGTGGCAGGAATAAGCAGCCAGCCAGGGATGAGGGTAGTGGCTCTGGCATGTTTTCGTCAGTCTTTGACTTTGTATTGTTTTGCACTTTTCTCAGAGGTTTTGATCACAGGTGCTCCAAAGCCTGGGACCTGGAAATACCAGAGAGGGGTGGGGGTTTTTTCTTTTGGTTGTTTTTTTTTGTTCTAGTTCCATTTTTTTTTTTTTTTTCAGGCAGATTGTCTGATAAAGAACCTTCTTTTGTTGTCTGTGCTTCAGTTCTGCTCATCCCACTAATCTGAAATATTGTAATTACATCTCCCCGTCTCCTGCTACTTTCTTCCTTATGCTCTGAAGGAAAGAATACGCCGTTCCTTCAGCCTGTGCCAGTGCTGTTTGTGGTGAGGGCTGGAGCAGGGCGGTGCCATGGGAGACATAGCTGAAAGATTTGAGTTATCATAGGGGAGGCAAAGAGATCTGAGTCTCTGCAAGCTCTAGCATTCTTTCCTAAACTGAAGAGTACTCTGCCAGAAAAAGAGGCAAATTTAAGCTCAAGTTTCCCAGCCCAGTCTGTTTACACTCCCAGTGAACTGCACAAGTTTTGAAGTTTGGTGCAGAGTGTTTTGCTCGATTTGGGGATGAGGAGCATCTCTCTGTTGAAAATCCCAGCTTTTGGCATAGAAGATAGAGAACACGCGCTGTGAACAACTGTTGTAGTTAGAGTAATTGTGTGACACCTGAACAGACATTGTCCTCTCTGGGCAGAAGTGGGGACCAAGACATTCAGGACCAGCACCTGAACGTGCTCGGCTCCAGAAAACGCGTGACTGGCAAGGGACAAAGTTTGCTGTGTCCCTGTGAGCTCACTTTTCTGAACCTTAGTATGCTGCTGAAGGAGCATCTTTCTTAAAACGACGTAGCAAAATGTTAGTGTTTGTTTGGGATGGATTCTTAATCTTCCTTCTTAGCCACGAAGTGGTGTGGACTCAGCAGAGAAAGACAAAAGGGAAGGGAAGGGAGGGGCTGCGGTGTCCTAAGGCTTCTTCCCCTCCACAAGGGCGAGACATCTGATTTACAGCGGGTGCTCTGGCTGGAAAGATTGCTTTTCGCAAAGTGGCTCTGGCCATGGGACCTGTTCTTTCCCAACCTGTATCTCCACCCGTGTCCATGGACAACTGTGTTCTCACTCCCTACGGGGCAGCTGTTACGGAGCTGGAGTTTCTGAGAACAGTGGGAAGGGAGTAGGTTCTGGTGGTGGTGTGTGGTTGATAGTTGGATTTCTACCGTGCTTTAGTACACGCACATTATTTCAGTTATACGTTACAGCGACAGAGTATCATCTCCAGAGGGACAGCAGACAGGTGCGTTAACGCTGCAGCCACATACTACACTTAGCGCCGCAGAATTGATTAGTGCAGCAGTGACATTTTGTTATCCTGAGAGAGAGAAGCTGGAAGTGTCCTTGAAAGTGCAGCCTCCAACACCAGGCGGGTGACACGGGTGGTGGGGGCACCTCTACCCTTCGCACGCCTGACTCCCGGCCTGGCACAGCCCTGGCTGCTCGGGGCCCTGCCTGCCAGCCGTGGCTGTGCCCGCTGTGGGTAGGAGAGCCCGCCAGCAGCAACACTGGCTTATCTTCTACTAGTCTGTATGCAAACAGAGCATCTCCCTGGGCAGATTTCACTGCCCTTCCCAAGTCCCTGCCATATGCAGAAATTGCACCCATGCGACGCGAGGAGAGGGGCTGGCAGGGCCGAGCGCGTGGTGGTGCAGCTGTTGCCTCCGTGCTCCGTGCCCCGGCGCTGCACGGGGCAGATACAGTCACCGCACTGCTAGTGGAGACCCCTCCGGCTCCCGATCCCCAGCCACCTGCTGAGCCGAGTCGTGGCAGCAGGTTTGTTCCGCTTTGTGTCGGTGTGTGTAACGAGCAGCCGTGCCAATAAAGCAGGTCTCTCCCTATAGACTGTGCACACGAGGGTGACAGCGAGTGGTGAGAAAGCCGTGAGCGTACCTCCCTCCAGGCGCAGTGCCCCCGTCCTACGCGGTGCTGGGGCAGGCAGTCTCCTCTTCACTGGTGCTGCTCTGGCACGGTCACAGTTCAGCTCCCGTTTGCCAGCAGAAAAAGAGGATATTTCTGGTTCTTCTTGGAGCAGGCAACATGTAGTTTTTGTAGGATAATGCTGAGGTACTTGCACTGTATTAAAAAATTAATATACTTCTATTGCTACTGGAATTGGAGTCTGATTAGGATTGTTACAGTACCGTAGTTTTAGCTTTTAATTACTTACTACATTACACAGTATCTAACAGCGCTAATAGAGTACAGAACTGTCATAGCTTTTGTTTTAAAGTGCAGTACTGTATGGTGCTTAATTGTGTAACAATGTTGTTCAATTACATCTGAAAGTGTTTAATAAAGTATGGCACAGAAAAGCAAATCGGAGTGGCATGTGTTAATTGGTGTCCGCGTCATTGACTCCATTTGGTTATAGTGATCACTGGGATATGAGGATCAAATGGCAGGTTGCCCAAATGGAGTCTTCAGACCCAACTCTTTTATTTGTACCACTTACCCATGCCCGCAGTCTCCCACACTTGCACAGATTTTCACACCACGCACACACAAAGTGCTGTTAAGAAGCTATTAGAAGCGTCAGCAGCTATGTCCCCTGCTCTGCTTTCCTCTGGTGCTGCTGCTCCCCTCTCTTGGCTGACAGAGCACCACAGCTGGGGCACGAGGAGCAGGCTGTGGGCATCCAGCTGCAGAGCCAGCCCCGCTCAGACCGCGGGCAGGGACAGGACCTGAACCCCACACCAGCGCTGCCCAAGCCGGTGCTGCTTTCCCCTCGGTGGGCAGCCTCCAGTTATCCCCAGCACAGCCCTGGAAGGTAGGCAGGCAGCCATGGCAGGGGCCAGAGCCCCCATTGTGCCTCCCTGCCTGGCCGAGCATGGCTCTCCGGAGTCACCGGGGCCGCAGGGACTTGGTTAAAGGCAGCAGCAAGAAAGCCAGGTTGTCAGCTCAGCTGCCACAGTCCTGACCCTGCCGAACTCTGCCAGAGAGCTGAAGAGGAGACTCGGGAGCATTTCCCCTAGGAAGGTGAAGGAGGGCAAAGATGCTCCTGCTGCCAACTGGCTCCCCTTAGCGTGGGTTTGCTATTCCCCGCAAGAAGCCCCACTGCCAGCCCTCAACGCAGGGCTTGCCCATCCAGCCTACCTGGCCGAGCAAACCCCAAACACCTCCTGCGTGGTGTCCTCCCCCGGCCGCGACCCAGAGAGCTGTTCCCTTTCTCCCAGACCAGCTTGGAACCCCCCTGAGCAAGCTCTCCTGCTGCCCGCCCATTACTTTTATTCTTTCACGCTCCCCTTCCCAGCAGCAGGGCGATCAGAGGGGCCTGGGCACCCGTGGGGCTGCGCAGCAAGGACCAGCTAATGCCGAGGATGCCCGTTAGCTGTGCCAGCTCCTCCAGAGCGGACTCTTTGCTGTGTGTAGCCAATTCACAGAGGCATACAAAGTGGTACTTAGTTATTTCCTGAGTGGTGGTATTTTTCATATCAATGTTCTACTTTTTACCCCATTTCACTGAAATAGTCTCTGGAAGTATTTCTTCTGGAATAAACATTTCAGCACATCAGGTTTGTTCCATAAGGGTTGATTGTCAAATTACAACCTTCTTTCCTGCAAGTGCTGTGCTTCCGTACAGGATCAAATTGCATTAGTTATTTTTTCCTCCAGTATAAACACAGAATAATAGTGATATCTTTATTGTATCATGTTTCTGAATGAAAAATAATTGCAAACAGATTTTCACGCGGCGTTACTACAGTGCAGGAATGCTTTTCTTGCCAGCCGGCCTCTCGAGGTCCTGTTGGGACCGTGTGGCACTAGCAGCGCCCGTTATGTTTAGCTGGAGTCCCCCTGCACGCATTTTGACGGTCTCTTTACGGCTGCAGTGCTTACCGCCACACATTTTCTACATTTGCTTGCATGTGGTCCTGGAAGCCACCTAGCATGCAGGTCATGTGCCCTTAATTTTCATTATGAATGAAGAGTAAAACGTGAAGGTTATTGCCTGGCAGTACAAATGCACTGGTTTTTTTTTATTTAGAAGCTCTATTAGAAGTGTCAGGAGTCCCATAACAAAGCAGGGCAAATATCCGCAGAGACACCTTGTTGAGAAAGGCAACTTGGCTTCTAAAAGGTTTGAATATGAATGTGGTTGTTTCTAATCAAGCAGTCCTTGAAAAGAATTCCCCACTATTACTTACCTCTCTCTTTTTTTTCTTTTTTTACTTGTAATCAGCCCATTTTCCTCCTCAGGAAATGCTTCTTGTGCCAGCCTGCGGCGGGGCGGGAGAGGGGCACAGCCGGGAGGGGACAGTGGGGCCAGGGGAAAACCCCACGTCAAAGTATCTCCACATCCAGAAAAGTAGCTCAGGATTCAAAATGGATGCGGTCAGAAAACACCTTGTTTTGGAAGTGAGAGGCCATGTGCTTCGTGCTCCCTGGGAAAAGTGGACCTGATTTGGGTGTTTTTGAGACCATTCCAGAGGGCGCCTGCTGAGGCGGGCCACAGCCACCTTCGACAAAACCGAACCCTTTAATTTACGGCAGGAGAATGGACATATTCTGCTCCTTGGACAAGTGCATCCAGAAACATGGGGACTCGCAGGCCAGTGCTGCAGTCTGCAGTGGGTGCTCCCTTTGCCACCGAGCAGGGACCCGCCGAGGATCCCCCCGTTCACCGGTACAGTGCCCCCATCCCCAAGCAGGGATGTTGCCACTGAGTGGGAAACACGTTCGTGTTTGAGCCAAACGGCAGGTGAAAAATTCTTAAATACTTTCCCTTTCCCTAAATCAATGTATTTATTCTGGCTTAGCAGTGGCCATTGTGACTCGGTGCCTGTGGTACCCCGCTCAGTTTGGGACCAGGTGAGGATGGGGACAAGCCCCCCAGGGAACTATGGTGTCACATCGGCTGCGTTGCTGGCAGTTAGTGAAATTCGCCTGAGCTCACGTTCCAGTGCCATGCTTGGCTCGAAGTAAATAATGTGACCGCTGCCTTGACGGCATGGGTGGGCCTGGGCATCCGTGGGAGAGGGCAGGGGTCCCCTCCGGAGAGGGGTGAAGTGTCTCAGCAGAACCGTCCCTCCGGTCCCCAGCAGTGCCCATCCCGCAGGACTCCCGTGGGGCTGGGCTCCCCATCCCCTGGCCATGCTCGCAGGGCGCCTTTTAGCTCCGGCATCTTCAGAACACTTACAAAATCTCCCTCTTTTTTTTTTTTTTATAAATTGTCAGTGTTTTTTCCATCTACAAACCTGTAGCATCTGGCAGCAGGAAAGTACAGTAGGACTCGCTGGCACTGTGGTGCAGAGCCTCGAAGAATTCCGTATTGTGACAACACATCAAAATAAATTGCTGTCAACAGACCAAAACACCAAGTGCTGTGATTCTGTCTGACGTGTGAAGACTCAGACAGGCTGTCTTGACAAGTTGTGGTGGAGCACCTGCAATTGGCAGAAGACAGTGATATAAATCTGATTTGCCTGATATGCAGCACCTAGATATCGTTAATGTTGGTGACAATAACTCTGCATAACATTCCCGAGACATAGATCTGACTTTTTGTCTATTACTTGTGTTGTTTTTTGTCACTCTCTGATACTAGCTCTGCTTCCCTTCTCTGCTCAGGGTCTGCCTAGGAATTGCTCTGAATAATAAACTGTATTAAAAAAAGGTAATAACAAATTAAGGTTTAATTCAGCCTCTTCTTGAGTGTAAAAAAGGCAGTCATTGTCCTGGCTGCTCAAGGCAAAAGATATGCCATGAAATTTTATTTTACACTAATCATAAAAATAATCATGGTGGAAGTTGTATTAATTTCCTAACTTGCAGCCAAAATATTGAAAATAGCAGGTTAAAAGCCACGAGTTGCAGTAAATCTTTTCTGAAACGTATGTGGTTTTAAACTTCTAGAAGAGGAAAAGAATCGTTGAATAGGTGGTTAATTTTTACCTTTCCTTATCAATAAATGGTAATTCTTTACAGTAGCAGCATATATCACAGCTCATTTACGAACGCATGAAACATATCTTGGCTCTAGAGTTTAATTACTGGAAGTTAACACTATCTTCCCTGTCTCAGCCCTTCCTTGCTACCACCAATGTGATGTATTTCATCCTGACACTGGCAGGTACTAGAAAACAACAGCGCATATGAATTTGAATTTCTATCTGTCGCTGTCCCCTATGCATGTTTAAAGTCTTGGGATTTGAAACATTTTTGCGTATGGCAATTGCAAATGATTTGGGGAGTCATTATGGCTCCGGACAAAAGCACACGAGCTGAAGAAAATCTGTTTTGCTGGTGGCTCTTCGGCTTTGGGGCTGGAGCCATCCATTTAACGTGAGTTAGGGCTTGAGACGTGCACGTGGCCGGCGCCTGCGGCAGGTCCTGTGCACGGAGCCGTTTGGGGCGCGCGTCCCACCTGGGCTGGGTGCTGCTGCACAGGCGCGAGGACTGTCCTGGGGCTTGGGGGGAACCCGGCCGCCCTCCCCAGCACTGGGCGCAGCCCCCCTCTCCTCCGCCCTCTGGGCCACGTTCGCTGGGTGTCTCGCCCCAGGGTTGGAGCCAGAAAAAAGAGAGACCACTTACTAATTTTTGCGGCTGATGTTTACGGAGGGCTGCGGTGCAGCACCGGTGGTGGTGGGTTATTTATTTATTTTTGCAAAACATTCAGGAACTCCTTCGGCAGCGAACTTCAGAAATGTCACTGTCCAGTCTGAGAGGCTGTAAGAGCAGAAAAGAGGTTTTTGAAATTACCATTCATTCTTGTCTGTATTGTTATTTTATCCCTTAAAGGCTGCTAATGAGAAATAGAGCCTCATTATGATTTTAAGGATGAGAGAGGAAGGCTTTTAATTAATGATATGTAAATGGTCTTGAATTGATTATGTTAGAATATCAAGAGAGATGGGTAGAAGCTGTGGTGTAATATATTTTAATTAAGAATTAATTAAAAATGATGGCAATTTCATAAAGCCTCACAGAAAATAGTGGAATTTACTTTCTGTCAGGAGTAAATTAGCCAGTGATTAAATAAAGGGCCTGCATTAATAGTGGAGTTATTTTTAAACTGTGCTATGAAGAATTGTGTAATTTTCCCTAAATAAGTAAAATAAAAATGTAATGTTTGCAAACAAGTTTTGGAAATGATGGCAGAATGCAAACTTAGTTTTGTGCCCTCCTTGTGTCACGATACTTTAGAAAAGTGGTTTTAAATGGTTTCCACCGAGGGTGCGCTGGTTCTGGCAGGCAGGGCCCGGCCCCGCTGCAGCCGGGTGGCCGCGGGTGGCGCTGGGCATCGCAGCGGGGACGGCGGGAGGGACCCGTCTGGGGGTACCTGGGGGGAATCGCTTCCCCCAGAGCTGCTCCTGCTTCTGCCCAGCGTCCCCGGCCTCCCGACGTTCCCGCAGTGGAGAGCTTCCTCCACTGCACACATGCGCACGCACGCGCACACACACGTATAGAGCTAGGAGTGCTATGTGCCTGGTGCATAGGAGATAATTTCTGTCATTCCTGTTTTACGGGGCCATTTAGTGCCTCTCTCTGCTGTAGCTGTGCCCTGGTTTGTGGGTCCCGTTCCCGGCTGGCGGGCAGAGGCCAGCCCGAGCTGCCCACGCCTCTGCTCTTGGTTTAGAGCAGAACCCGCCCCTGTGGTGCTCCCTGTCCCATGGGTCCCTGGGGCGGGCAGCCCACCGGCGCTGGCATCCTCCGGCTGCCGCAAAGGACGCGAGGTGCCACAGCTGTCCCTTCGGGACGAGCGGGGAGATGTCCTACCACCCTCCGTCGCGGGGCTCCTCTTCGAACGCCTCTGGGAAACCGCAGCTTTGCTCTTCTGCCCCGAGCACCAAAACCTGACCGTGGGGTATCCACCTCGGCCATGTGCAGGCGGCAGAGCAGGACTGGCCGTGCCGGTGGCCTCGGTGGGGACGGCTGCTCTGCCACAGGCTGCAGGGGAAACTGGGGGGGACCCCCTGCCCCTCGCCCCCTCTGCGGCACTGGCGGCAGGGTTGGCTGCTCTTGTGGAGCCCGAGCAAAGGAAAGGCCAGCAGCGGGAAAGTTTGCCAGGCACGTGCCCTGTCCTGCATGCTCACCGCTGTCCTCAGGGCACGTCTTGTGGGGACGGGGAGCTGCAGCACCAGCGCATACCTGGGGAATAAACCGGGCTGTTATTAAAAATCCCACGGAGGTCCAGCCTTCTGGATTTACGTGGGTCTGAAAACGCCCCGGGCTGGGGGCAGTTGCTCCCATGCTGGTGTGTTATGTGAGTTTCATGGACTTGCACATGCTATTCTGTAAATGGGCTTTATGCACTTGTTTAGTCTGCTATTCAATAAAGAGCATTACCATAGCAACTGCTCCATCACATGGTGTACACTCATGCTGTCTCTGAGATAAAGAGCACATTTTAAGGCAGCATATTCTTAATGTCGATGTCCTAAAATGCAATTTTTGATGATTATTATTATTTTTCTGGGAGAATATTTGTGATAAGCGACCATGCCTCCTTAGTGTCTCTTAACTCCTTTTACTACTACTTTGCTGGCGGAGGACTATGTACCTACGGTAATTTCTTTTTCATTTGTAGGTTTTCACATACAGATCATGAAATACTTGTTAGTTCAAGTCACAGCATGGGACCTTGTGTCAATGGGATGCAAGCATTTTTGTCGCGTATAGCAGAATTTGTCTCTGAGTGCTATTTCTAGACAGGCAGTAGCCAGTGCCCGATGCTTGAACCTGACTTTGTTCCTCTCCTGTGCGCTGCAGGAGAGCAGTCCTCATGCAGCTGGCATGTCGGTAACTCCTACGGAGACTAAACGTGTCCCCGCGGTGGTGTGCCTCTTCTCCACTGGCTTGTGAGATGGGGAGTTGGTGGTTGGTCCCCCCTCCCCGCCTCCCGCCCGCAGCACCACGTGCAGCTCCATTTTGGTGCCAGCCAGATGAGACCCTCGCGCTGCAGGACGGGCATGGCAGCAGGAGAATGGCTTTCATGGCAGGGCTGCCGCGGCTGCCCTGGTTCAGTCCCGAGCGTCGGGACCCGAGCGTGCCGCAAACAGCTTACAAAATCCAATGAGCTCGCCTCTGCCCGTCACTGCAGGAGGCTTGTCACTGCCCCCTTGTCACAGGCTGGGGAATTATTTTCAAAAATATTTGGGGAAAGTTCTTCACAACTCGCTGCCCAGGCCTAGAGGAGAGGATACCGGAGTCTGCGAGGCTGTGAGATACGTTGTTAAATTGAGTAAAAGCCCATCGGAGCATCAGGGTGCATTCCCTGCTAAGTATTCTGCTCCCCACATGATGCTATCTAATTGTTTCTTGAATGATCTCAGCCTTTCTGCCTGGCTGAACCTGCCTGCCAGGCCATTCCACACTGAGGATTCTCTGCGTGAAAAAGGGCTCCCAACTTAGCCTCCAAATATGTTTCCTACTTGCATTTATATCCTGTCTGTTTGAAGCCCAAATCTTAGCTCGTTTGGTATTTTACCTAGAATGAGATGCATATGGATGGATCTCTAAATATGTTGCTGATTTGTAGCCTGGTTGCAAATGGCAATGATGAAATGTGTGTGTTTCTTAGCAACTTTTGTATTACTATAACCAGAATATGCGTGTGGGGGGAGGCTCCGTACCCTGCAGTCAGCTCGTGCAAGACCATGGAAGTGGTAGCAGGTAGGACTAGATACTCCCGTTCTCCGGTAGCACACGCGCCGCTGGGAATACTGGTTCTGCTTCCTGCAGTTATTAAGTCAGCAAACCCATCCCAGTGCACAAGTGCACCAAAATAAAGTGGGGGACGATGATGACACTTTTGGTGCAAGGGCCTTGGGTCAGCTGGCTTGTACAGAGCTGGGGGCCCAATCCAGAGGCTGGGAAAGTAACTTAGAAAACCCCCATTAACCTAGGTGGATTTTAAATCAGGACCTGTGTCCTCAGGAAAAAATATGCATATAATCCCCATTGTGTGTCTCATCATAATCCTCCTCCTCGTCTTCCGAAGGCAGTGAAAGGTACAGAACAGCAGCAGCGCACCCAGAATAGTGGGAATTTTCTGTAGGATTTCGTGGTTTGTCATATGTGTAGGCATCTGCTGGACCCCCATGCTCCGCGACTCGCTCCCCCGCACGGTGTGTGACATCCTGACGGGGGGGCTTGGTCGCAAACCATCCGTTGTTCTCAACTACAAAGCCTGGAAGAATTAACATTCCTCGCAATTATCCAACCATCTTAATTACTTGCCCAATATTCTGTCTCGGTATTAGCTGCCCAAATCATGTTGGGATTTTCCAGACACAACTTCTGACCAGTTTGTTAGCCAGGAAACAGAAAATGAAGTAGAAAATCAGAGTAAAAATTACTGCAGTGCTTTAAGTAATGTTCAAGCTGAGCCTAGAAGCGCTGGTAACTCCTCATGTCGAGTGACCGAGGGATGAGAAGGACTGGGGGAAAAGTGGTGGCGTGCTAGAAGAGCAGGCATCCTCCGTGTTTGTCCCCATCACGCGGCCCAGCGGGAGGGCTCAGTGTCCCTCCCACGGGCACAGGTAGCTCAGCTGTGAGCGGCGGCTCTGCAGGGACACATCTGGCTTGGGTGGCTGCTGGCAGCAGGGGGAGGAGCCCCACCAGGGAGCGAAGGCCTCGGCTGGCTTCTCGCCAGCCAAGGGCCGGTGGGAGGCAGAGCCGGGCACCGCCACCTCGGTCCTTTCTGCAGCTGGGAGTATTTCCTGGAGGCTTGCTGCTTAGCGAGGTTTGGTAAGGACGATGCTGAAGGCGCCGGCTCACAGTCCTCCTCCGATAACCACCACTGGTGGAGAAGATGCGGAGGGCCAGCATCTGGCAAGAGCCGCACGCACGCGTGCATGCACGCACACCCACATGCATACACGCAATAACGCATGCACACACGCGTACACGCGCGCGCGCCCAGGGAGCAGACCAAGCTCTGGCCGCAGCTCTGGCGGAGCTCCAGCCCATGCGCTGCCCCAGCAAGGCCCCCGGGTGCCCTCGGCTGCGGCGAGTGGGGCTGGGAGCAGGCAGTACATTCATGTTCACCGTCCCTTGCGATCAGCACACACCCGATCCTCTGGAGAAACGCTGCCTGTGCAGCCAGGCTGTTCACACCAGGATGCTCTTGCACATTAACATGCCGTGTGTGAGATATCTGTATCATCTCGCTCCTATCCTGGCTTACTGACTGCAGGAAAAGGCCATTTTTTATCAGTTTCTGCTTTAGTGAAGCAAAAGGTCCTTTGGTTCCTATCCACTGTCTCAAAATGCAGAGTGTGTCATTGAAAAAAGCTCACTGGTCAATCAAAATGCCCCTGAAACTTTCTCTCCTAGGTAGGACAGTCTTCATCCTTCCAGCTGCAGAAGATGGAAAAAAAAGCCCAGCCCTGGCTCTGGGTGGTTTATGTTATGCCACAAATGGCTAATAAAGGTTTGTCATAACAGAAGCCCTATAAGCAGAAAGGGAGTAATAGTTTACTGCTCTTGTGCTATCTGGCACCATTCATTAGTGCATTCTGTGCTAGTAATAAAATTTTACAGGTTGATCATTTAAAGGCAGGTTAGAAATAAATTTGATGATCCAACTGGAAAAGTAACAGAGACTGGTCAGTCTGTCTTTTTTCTCCCAATCAATACACCAAGTGACACTAGACCCAACACACCCGATTAGGCGATAGTTAAAACAGTTTACTTATAATAAGGTTGTTGATCACGGGGGCTTCAAGCACAGCGCAGGGTGGCAATGGATGGAGAGGTTTGGGTGGAAGGGGAGCGTGCGCTGCAGTGGTGCAGCGGCGTAATTCCCGGCACCACCACTCATTCCTGCTAGTGCTTTCATTAAACGTGTCCTGAACCCTTTGATGCGATAGAGGAAATCAGCAGCACAGGTCTCCCTCTTTGTTCTGGGACAAGCCGCGCGCCTGCTTTCTGCAGCTATCTTGATCAATGAGCGAACGCCTGGTATCAAAACGGCACAGAGGGAGCATAGCTGGAGGGTGATCCCCCGAGAGCGGCTGTGATTGGAGCGCCGAGTTTCGTATTGAAGGAGGAGGGAGACAGACAGGTTGTTTGAAAAAATTCCCTTTAGACCAAACACTGATGTTGGAGCTGAGCTACAAACATTTCTGCTGTAAGAAGTGCAACTTTATCAGTTTTCTAGGTTAAATGCTGCTCCTTGGAACGTAACGTGCACTCTGCCTGGTTACTCCTACAGCCACATCTTCTGGCAGCTTGTCAACATTAATTGTGCATCGAGTATGACTGTTATTGCACTAATTAATTACTTAACTTTTCAGTACACAGTTTTATTTTTATTTAAAATCCCCCCGTTACCAGGAGGAGTGAGTGTCTAGGCCGGGAGGTGCAGGGGGACAGAGGACCCCGCGGAGCTGTTTCGGTGGTGTTCCTGTTTCGTGGGGCACGTTTCACTCTGGCATGTGCAGGTTGCCCAGTCCTTGGTACAATGGACACAAACCATGGCTGGATACTTGGGGTTTTCAGCAATGTATTTCTAGTGGATTTTACAATTGTGTGCAAGACCTTCTTTAAAACAACCTCCACAGCTGTTTGCTCCAATATCAAGGGCAAATCCAGTACCTGTTTGTAATCTTCCACGGGAAATGCAGTATTTATTGCGCCATTTACTTTAGCAATTAGGGGATATCTAATTAAATGTTTGGCATGTGCAATGTGCAAGTTTTGGTGTAGTGATATAAAAAATGTTAAACATTAATATAAGGTTAATTTTGACTGATTCAACAGCTTGCTTTTAAGTTTCCCATTGACAGCCAAACTGCAGGGTTTAATGCTAAGCTTCACATTGCAGCTTATCTCCCCTTAATTAAAATTAAAATGTGAGCAACAACACAGAGATATTTTGTAGGCATCCTGGAAGAGGAGAAGCAGAAGCTCGAGTGATGGTTGTTTAATAAGATTATAATTGGAGAGTTAAAGCCTTGTGATCTATTTGAAGACTGGTTGGTGCTGGTACGGCTCCGTGGCAGGCGAGCCCCAGGTGCCTGGCCAAGCATCCCTCGCCGACATCTGGAACCAGTTGCAATACATCACTGTCAAAACTGCTTTCTATATGTATCTGCATTTACACATTAGTTACCCACGCAGCACTCATCAAAAAAGCTGAACAATCTTGACACGGTGTCCCTGGTGGAACGGCAAAGGTGAACCGAAGTTGGGAGGCAGTGTCTCGCGTCACTGTCTGCTGAGCTTTTACAACAGGAAGCCTGATTAAAACTGAAAGGAAAAATTTATCGTCAGCTTCTGCTTTGTATCATTTTTACCTACAAAAAGAGTATTTTGTTTCATATGAAGCATTTTATAATGGGGGCCGTAGATGTTTTTAGTTTTCATCGTTTGTCGTCACTACAGAGTGGTGCTTTGCCGGACCGGTCACCATGGCAGGGCTGCTGAATAGGGTTTGGCTGTCTTATTATCCACATAATTTCCTCTTTCTTGCTCAGTTCTTGCTTTGAATTATAGAACCCATCTATAGTTCATTCAGGTTTGTTGCACAGGGATTGATGTAACGTGGACCGAGTAAGTCTGGGTAAGATGTTAATATTACCGAATGGTTGTGTGTTTGTCGCTGCAATGGAACGAGCAGCACTTGCATCTGCTGGTGATGGGGGCTGCAGAGCAGGAAAGAAAATAACCGAGAATTTCCTTGGGAGTTCAGGGATTAGGAGTTAATTAGGAGTTAAAAGTAAAAATGTTGAGGAGCCGGAATGAGTGAAGAATGGAGCTCACCAGATGTGCCCTTTAGGATAGAAACTAACTGCTTTGGTGGAAACAGGAGATTTCAGTCTTGGTGCAAGGTTCAAAGGGAGGTGATGCAGAGTATTGTATTTATTTTTTCAATTAAAAATGGCTCCGCTGACATGTGCACTTGTAATCAAAGCTCTCACTGTGTCTGCCAGGGCAGCCCGGCGGTGGGCGTTGACCTGCTGAGGAGGCGCGGGGTAAGGACAGGCTGGGCAGGACCAGGGTGGGCTTCACTGGTGGGGTGGCAGCGCCCCGCGCCGCAGCGGCGTCGGGCCTTGGGGCTGCTCACTGCTCTGGGTGGGTGGGAAGCCCCAGGTCTGTGCAGAAGCTGCGCTCTGCAGCTCCCAGAAAGGATAACCCTTTTGGAAGCTACTGGTGGAAATGAGGTTGCCCATCTCTGGGTCCTCACAAGTGCCCGGGAGCCCCGCTGCAAACTTTCAGAGCAAGAGCCAGGCGTGCACCCTCCACCGTGGGCTCGCTGCGAGCCAAACGGGCAGCGGTGGATGAAATACCGGGGGGGCTGAGCTCCTCCTGGGGGTAACACCTGGCTTTTCTTCTTGGCCATTCATCACATGCAGCCAAAGATGAAGGAGAGAACAATTCCAGTGCCCAGCACAGATGGCGGGAGGGCTCCTAATGATGCCGTAAATGTCCCTTCTGAGGAGGTTAGTCCTAACCCACAGCAAATCTGTCCTGTCAGCCCATGAGTGGTTACCAGCCTTCTCCATCTGTTTGTGGAAACTGGGCAGCATCTTGAAGGCACCTTAATGTCTTGTGCGTTGGTGTCATAGCAGCTTAGGAGAGAACTGCTGTGCTCCCAGAGCAGTAAGCGTCCTCAACACCGGGGAACCCCCTCGACGAGCCTTCTCCAGACGCTCTCTCGTGCTGCCCCGTTTGGGTGGAGATTCAACGGGCTGCGTTTCCCTCCCAAGATCGTGTCAGGGCATTTGTGGCTTCATTGCCTTGATGGCAAAATTTTCATCTCCGTTGGTGTGCTTCGCTTTGGCTGGTTTGAGTGGAACCGCAGCGTGGGCTGACAGTGCCGTTTGCTGGTTGTGGGGCTGTACTCGGCTCCGTGTCTCCTGGCAGGTCTGTGTCGGTACCTGTCCGACGCCGTTACCAGCACGTTTCCATTCTTCCAGTTAGCGCCGTGACGCCGGGCTGTGGGCGCAGCAGGGCACCCATGAGCAGTGCAAGTACCGGGTGAGGCGCAAGCGAGGCTGCCGCCAGCCAGAGAGCATGTCTGGCGGCTGGCTCCCCCCATCAAGCTGTCACACTGAACATCACTCCTTAAGTACTGAGCCGGTGGTGGGACCCCGCCGCAGCTCCTGTGGTGCTCCCCGTGGCTGTCCCAGGGCTGTCCTACTGAGATGGGAAAGTCACAGAAGAGCGGAGCTGTGCGATGCATGACTGCAGTCCCTCCCTGCAGCTGGCACTTCAAATAGCCCGCAGAAATATTGTCACAGATGGGGAAGTCTTGGAAATAAATAGAAAATTTTCCCAAGTTGGAGATTTTCTTTGAAAGCTTTGGGAACTCCTCTGCTCTTCTTTAACAGGCCTGCTTGGCTGGCACCATCTCTGCCGATTGTCTCAGCACGGTTCGTGGGGCTGTGCGGTTGGGTTATTTGTTTTACACTTGATTTCTCTGGCTACCATTTCGTGCGGTGTCAGCTGTGTTGACATACGTTGCAACCAGAACAATCAAACCTGCAAAACTGTTCTGGGGTCCTTTTCCATGGCGTTTCACTTGCAGTTCTCCTTTGCTTCTTAATTCCACACCAGCATCCCTGGCACTCAGAAAATACTCCTTTAAAATTTGATTGTTTGATTCATCCTCCCCCCCTTGACGGGCTGCTGCATCCATCCGGCGTGCCTCGTATGAAGAGCTCAGGGATGCCTCCCTCGCCCCAGGTAGGCGAGAAGTAAATGGGGCATGGAGTTATTTAGTTTAGTTCTTTTCTCTGGGAAGAGAGGAAAAGGATTCTGGAATATGAGATGCACAACTCATTTTTCACAGTTGCCTCTGCTGTGGCATTGATGCCACACTATGCTTCATGACTTGCTGTTTTCATTAGGCATGTCCAGGAACTCTGGAAATGGCGATAAAGTGCCTCTCTAACTCGCGTTTACTTCAATAAGTAGACAAACAAGAAATATTGCGAAGTTTTGGAGGTGGAGGTACTTTGTCTTTAGTGATTTCACTTGTTTGGGTATGTGTAACATTTCTGAGGGTCGTTTTTGGCAATGTACTTGTAACCTCTGCGTGGAAAAGGCCAACAAATTCTGTGCAGGATTTCAGTCCTGTTTATGCTGACAATGAGAAAAGCCAAAATATTGCATGAGAACGTGTGTGTCAGCACTGCGTTGCTCCTAGGTGCTTGGGAGCGCCTGCCAGTGTGGTCTGGGCGTGCAGGTGACATTCAGAAGCCGCCCACGGTCTCTCATGTGCAAAGCCAGAGGTAAAGACGATCCTTGCTGCTGTGTGCTTATAATCGAACCAGGACAGAACCAGGTCTGCTGATTACGGCTTTTGTTGGTGCTGATAATCTCTTCTCAGGGTGTTGACAAAAATGGCATTATCTGTGCTTTACAGACTAGCAGAATATGATAAAATCAAAGTTAATTTTAAAGAAAACAAAAATAACTGAAGTACTTAGATTGACTTTTTATTCAGCTTCTTGTCTCTGCTTTTCACTCTAGTAACACAAGCTTTACTGAAAAGCAAACAAAATTGGCACCCAATGAGCCTAAACTGAAATTTCAAACAATAGCAACACCAAACCAATTAGAGTTCCTCCTGATTTTATGTTAAGCGTAAGCACTGACTTCGCAGAATCAGTACAAAACGTGAGTGATGCATGAAATGGAAATTTCCTGCCTAGTGTGTAGAATAAATACAGAGAGAGCTGTGATGTTTGCTGCAATATGCAGCTCACACGCAGCCAGAGGAGCGAGCCAAGCTCAGGCATCCGCCAGCAGAAACTGCCCCTTCATGTAAAAGTTCTGTTTTATTTTTTATCTATCTCCTTTGGTACCTTTGGAGCAGATCAGTGATTCGACTGATTTTATCATCTTATCTATGCGGATTCTCCATAGAAGATGGTTGGGGGAGGTGACTTTGGGGTGGAGGGACAGCCTTTAAAGACACTGTCCCGTGTTACTGTGCCAGTGTCGAGTTGTCCTACAGAAGTCAAGGGGACATCAGCCTGCGTGGGGCCCGGCAGAGGAACTTGCAATAGCCTCGGTCCTAATGTGACACACGCTCCCATGGGCAGTGTCACCTCCCAGCATGAAACGTCCTTAGACACAGGCCTTCTCCGTCTTTCTGGTGAGGAGAAACGAAAAGCTTTCAGGAATCTGCTTTTATTTGGGAATCCTGGATGAAATCTATTTCTTGGCTAAAAATCCACGCTAACTCATTATGACCACAAATAGGGTTAAAAAAATCAATCCAAACTGTATGGATCTCCTGGATCAGATGGAGAGCTGACCTGGTCCAGCGCTCTGTCTCTGATGGTGATGAGCAGCAGCTGCTTAAGGAAACAGCTAATAGGTCACGCATGAAGTGAAGACCTTTCTGATACACTGTCCCAATACCCAGCAGTTTATGAGCAGGGGTTTCCTGGGCGGGAAGTCACGCCTGCAGAGTCGCACGGTGTTGGACAGCCTCTGATGGGCCTTTCTGCTGGCCCCCCAGTCCCGTGCGTGCACCTCGCCGGCGCAGCGGGCTCCGCGCTGCCAGCATCCGCCTCCACCCACGGCCCCGCGAAATTCTGCTCCTTTCTGTGTGACAGCCGGAGAGAAAGTTACGGTGGTGATCCAAATGTGACCACCTCTTGCTCTGCCAGCGAGCTGCCGGTGCACCTTCCCGCACGGGTCTGCCGGCAGTGCCCAGCGAGCCCCGCGGAGGCGGATGCTCACATGGCCCTGGCCCCACCATCGCGTCCCGGGCGAGCGCCGTCCCCTCCGCCTGCCGCTGGGGCTGGCAGAGGCCCCCCGCCTGCACCGGCGCCCTTTGAGCATGAACCTACCGCCACGCTCAGCCTCGGCGCTAAGTTTTATTATGAATTAAGAGTAAAACTCCTTCTCTGCCACAGAAAAAAACTACCTCCATTTTTCAGAGTGCCTCTGTTTATATAGTTTATGGGAGAAGAGGGCTCTTAATATTTCAGTGTCATGACCATAAAATGAAAAGGTTACTGCTTGCTACAAAGGCTTGCTTGGATCCAGCACCAATTAATTTTCAATCTGAAATATATGTCTCCTGGCCGTCTCACAACAGCCATGAGCGGGAGGCTCCTCCTTAACACATTTGAGCCACAAACCCGGTTAAAGGATTAGCCAGCTTTTTCCATGCTGTTTTGTTCGCCCCCATTGGGGATTCCCATTATCCTTGATAGACTGTTAGCCCTGACAGTGGGATATGATAGTTTTAGTTTTTCCTCCTCCTCTGCGCTCTGTCCACACGTAAGGCTACTCAGACCTCAGCTTTAATTTTCATTATAGGTGCGAAGGCAGCATATGTTAAAGGCAGGCATTACTGTGCAGAGTTGCTCCTGCAAAATTATCTGCAGAACGGTTTTAATTTATCTGCGCGCGGCAGCACTTGTGCCGGGCAGAGCGCACCGCTGCTGCCAGCCTGCCATTCCTTGCTCCTGGGTGTAACGCGGCCGTTCCCCACGTACAAGGGGTAGAATAAGGACTGAAGTTGTACCAGACCATTGCAAGCACACGCTGACTTTCTGGAGGGTGGATGAGCTTCTCTTTATCTTTATTTATTAATAAAAGACGGAATGCCTTGGGAAACAAAAGGTTTTAATGGCTGGTGCTTGGTATCCTTGACAACACTCCCCAAAGAATATTACATTAGGGCACCAGAGAACTTTTAAAAATAAGTAATGGAATTCCGTCTCTGTTATGCTTTTAGTAGTCATTTCGGCCATGGTGCAGCGAGGTCATAAGCTGAGCTCAGTGAAGGGAGCCAGAACACGAAATGATGCTGAGAGAACGTCTGGGAGATGAGAGGTACAGAATTACAAGCGAAAGTGCAGGCCTGCTGAGGCAATTACAGCTTAATGGGGTCATTTGGAAGGCAATTGCCAGGGGTTAATGTAGTATGGAGAGATGAGGTGAGATTGAAGTGAAATTTGGGGCTGGAAATGTGTTAAGATGAAAGATCAGAGTGCAGCGGATTCTGCAGTGCAGAAGGTTTATATCATGCAAAAAATTTGAAAAAAATGTAAAAGTAGTAGCCAGATGTTTCAAAATAAATAAATAAAACCTTAAGTAAACGCTTTAAAAAAGTGAAATAGCTGCATCAAAATACCCTGTGCTTGGAAAGGATTGCAGTGTGCAAGCCGGTATTTAATATGGCATAAAAGAGCTTGATTTGAAGCAAAAGTTCTGTTGCGTTTGCCTGCACATATGCAGAGACAATGTGGTTCGGCTGTTTCCGTTATTGACACAATATACTGCCTTATGAAAATATTACTGCTCTCTCAGCTGTTGTGTCTTATTTTGAAAAATCCATTGTTTTGAAACAAAAAGCGAGAAACAGTCCCCTATACACATATTTTGATATATTTGCAGTGGAGTCATCACATTATCTTTTCAGGCATTAAAATAATACTCATAAGATGTCAAAATATTACAAGAATGTAAGCTAGCATTCTTTGAGAGTGGGTATTTTGGTTCTGAGAAGTGTGCTTAAATATTACAGGTGTTTAAATTAAAAATGTCAAACCATGAAGGCATAATGGAAGTAATCATTTTTACACAGTTTTAAGCCGCGCAGTGTTGGAGAAAGCTTTGCATTCCAGACTATTGTGAATGAACGGAGTTCATAAGCATTCAGAGGACAAAAGAGATCATTATGCTTTGTTACCTCAGCCAGTTCATTACCTTAATTGCTGAGTGTAATCCAGTCTTGGAAGAAAACTCTAGGGCTTTAAGGAGATCAACATTGGCACCCTATGACACAGAAAATGGAAGCCCTTTCCTGCGCCACGGCCACTCCAGGCATGCTAAACCTTGATCAAAGGCTGAACTTCTCTGAGGGTCGGCCATGTGAAAATCCCCTGGAGCTGCACCGGGCGCTGAACCGTGATGGAGTACCGTGGGCTCAGCACCGCTCCCGCGCCAGTGTGACCGTCCCGGATCACTGCCTGGCAAGAGCACATTATCATCCCTTCAGATAGGTGAAGTTTTAACATAGTTCTGTTTAGCAGGGATAATAAGTCTCCTTTTGCAGCCGCTCTCTGCATATTGCGTGAACCGAACAAACTCTTAATGTGCAGTAATGCCGCGGAGCCGGGAGACGGAGCATGGCGCTCTCCATCAGGCAGGAGGCCACTTTTCCAGGAATGGCTTGTTAAATTCTCCTTAGCTACATGCGAGGAGAGGCATTTGCAGGCAGGCGTTTGACTCCAGAGCCGCGCCGCGGCTGCAGAATGATTCCGAGGAGTTTGCTGGGGAAGATCAGATTTATTGTAAATACATTAGAGCAAGGGTTTTTTTTCACCTGTGTTTCTTTGACGCATGTGTGCTTTGTATCTAGTTACATGATCTGACGATACAGGCTTCTCCCCCCTGTACAGTTGCATATATTAAGGCTTTTAAGAAATATAGTAAAACAAAAAATATGACCTTTAAAAGCATGGTTGAGTTGCATTCATTTTATAACCATCAAAGCAACTCTTTACTGTTGTAAGGTAGAAAAATCAATGATGCAATCTTTTTCCTTTTGCCTCGTGCAATCCGTAATTGAAATGGAAAATCAAATGAACGGCTAACAGATAATTGTTTTATCAATATTCCCTGCCTGCCCTACAAGGGTCAGCCTAGAATGATCATGAGCCACGGATATGATGAGGACAAAATGTGAAATTGAACAGCAAGGAGGCAATAAATCAACCTTGACAAGAAAGAGTGACCAGCATGTAGCTCTTGTAGGCAGCTTTTGGGACACTTTTTGTCTCAGGTGTCTGCACTGATTTAAAAATGTGAGAATATAATATTTGAAGCTCTACCAGCAGGTAAACAACTGCAGACTATTTCTAGGTTAAGGCATCATCAAAGCAAACACGCTGCAGCTGAAAATATGAGGATATCGGGGCATAGTGGGAAAAATCCCACAGTAAAATAACAGGGGAATAACAGAATATTCTGGGGCTGTTGCAAGCAAGAAATTCTTGTGTCTTCCGATCTGGTGCTAGAAAACTAAAAAAGATATTAAAATATGAAAATACATTTTTCAGGCTGCTCTTTTGATGCTCCATTGGGCATGAAGAATGCCTTGAATCGTATTTCTGGTATTTTGGGAGCTCCTTGATCCCGGTGCTGGAGCAGCCAGGTCTCCTGCCTGGAGGCCCGTCTGATAAGGGCCGTTCAGCTCCATGTCCCGGCCAGCCGGGCCAGGGCGTTCCAGCAGATACCGACGGCTATTTTCAATGCAGGGGAAGGCGGTTGGGAGCGACTCCAGTGCTGGCCCCGCTGCTTTATCGCTGGGTGCCAGCGGGTGCCGAGAGCGGCGCAGGGGGCGCGGGAGCGTGCTGCCTCCCGGGGTCCAGGTGCCTGTTGGAGGCAGGCAGCCGCAGCCCTCCTCCCACTCGGATGCAGCCCCGGCCCCGCCAGATACGGCTGCAGAAAGAGCTCGCCTGCTTGCCTTATCAGTGTCAGAAACCCAGGGCGTTTGGCACACGGGTGGTAGGTGTATCAGGGTAGATGGGAACAGGTAACGCTCCTCCTGCACAGCCCCTCTTCTGCTCATCATTTGATCCTTGCATTTTTTCCACTTGAGACTGGACAGGTTCTTGCTTTCATTTTGAAAACCACTTATTTAGAAAAACAAGGTCTGGGTGCATTTTTTCATTGTGATACTGAAAGGCAGCTCTGATCAAAACAGCACCAAGGGTGTGTGCCCCTGCAGGGAGATCCCGGTTGGGACATGCTGAAAACCTACAGCTGAGAGAGTTTTGGTTTTGTGGCCACCTCCAAACCTTGGGGCAGATCCTCATCTGGTGCAAATTGCTAATGGCTTTGGTGGAACGACGATCGTTTACACCAGCTGAGGACCCGTCCCATTAGTTTTTCATGTTGTTTGTTGTTAAATCATGCAGAGTTTCTCTCCTGGACTATCGTATACGTTGGTCACGTGGCAATGGGAAACAGTGGGAAAACAGACTCGCAAAATGTGGCAGGGCTCTGGTTAAAAAGCCTGGAAAGGCCTTGGGAAGATGCTCCCCCCTGCTCTATGGGGGGCAGCACGTGTCAGAATCCATTGGGCGAGTTAGACGGAAGACCCCGGGCTCAGCCGTCCTCCGGGAGTGGCAGAGGAGAGGCACCCCGGCTGTCCACAGCCATTTCACGGTATTCAGGAAGCCAGGTGAGGCTTTAGGGCAGACTTCTGGCAAATGAGCGAGTTGAGATCATACATGACACATGCAGAATTATGAGACAAACGGCTTTTCACTGGACAGATAAATCCTGCCTGTATTTGCTGTGAGCAGCCCTGGCCCCAGGCACTGCTGGGGAGGGAGGGTGGCTCGGGGGGGCCAGGGCAGGATGGATGCTGCCGTGCTCTGCCACCCCCACCCCGGGACCCCTCCCCAGCCACGGGGAGTTGAGGGGTGCCTTCCCCTCCCGCAGACAGAGTGTCTGGCACTGACGTCCCTCTTGGTGTGCTGAATGGTTCATGGGCTTTGCACCTTTCATTGAGTGGGTGGACCAGGAGCAGACGCCTTTGTTCAGGGAGGGCTGACTTGGGGTGAAGTGGGGTGACATTTGCAGGAGCCTCCACACTGTCTTCCCACCGGGTTCTTGCTTCAGCTGCAGGAGAGAGAAGTTGGGGTGCCCTGGAGCAGCAGCTGGTTTGAGGGTCCTGTGGCCACCGTGCTCCAGCTCCCTGCTCCGGGCACCACGTATGGGAGTCCACCTGTCTGTCCCATCCCATCCCGTCCATCCTCCATCAGCTGAGGTTTAGTGGAGGACTGGTTTGGGCATAGTCCGCATTTGAAGGACACCAGCCTGGGAAACCATCCTGGAAGCTTTATTTTTAACCTTGGCTCTAGCTGTCCTGTGGCGTCCCTGGGGAGGAGGGGGTCTGGTGTGTGCGTGGTCTTGGAAACAGCAATATCAGGAACCCAGCAAAATAGGTTGCCAGCATGGAGAATATTTTTTATTTTAAGCACAGTATTTTAAACACACCATGTCCTCCTTCCCCAGGGGCAAGGCTGAGAGACTTAAAAACTATTTTTTACAATTGGTTTTTCAAATTCATTTCTCATCAGGCCTTTTCCCACAGTAGGGGTGGGCGTGATGCTGGCAGCACTGCAGCCCCCACCCTGGGGGGGGGTGTCTCACAGCCGGAGGGATTCAGGGGAGCCCCACAGGAGCTGTCCCCTGCCTGCGAAGATGGGGGGGTCTCCAGCAAACTGCTGGGCGGCAGGGACACGGCCCCTTGCCGTGCATGGGCCATGCTCGGGGGTGCGTGCCGCAGCGCCGTGGGGCTGGGCACCCCGAGGGGCGTGGGCAGGATGAGAGCAGCCCCCAGCTTCCCCCCCAGCCCCCTCGGGAAGACAGGGGGTCCCCCTCCCACTCACATCTCTGATGTAATGAAGTGTCAACTGCTACCGTCACCGTCCTCCACGTCCTTGAAACCAACACGGTTTAACCAGGAGTCTCTCCAATTTATCAGCAGTTAAAAATAGAGGGGAAGGATGCAAAGGACAGTCCCCGGTCCCCAGGAGCCGGGGGGCCGCGTGCGGGAAGGTAACCTCTGCGGCAGGGTAGGACACGAGACGAGTCCCTCATCCTACTTGGCAAATGCATTTTTGTCCTGTCTTTGGACGTGCCTCCTGAGGGCAGGAGATTAAACCAGAGGCGTGAGGGGATGTGTAGACAAACACAAAAGATCAGACTAGATCATTACAGGCAGTAACTGCTTCCATAACAATATTTACCAAGCCTACGATATCTATAGGCCTTCTAATAAACACAGCATAAATCCAGGTGTGCAGGGAGGCACAGCTATAATCCACCGTGTCTTTAACATGCATCCTAGAAATGCCCTAAATACATATTTACACCACAGTGCCTACTGACTCCAAATACGCTGTTCAAGCTGCCAGGCTGTTAATCCACATTTTAATGCCCACTGGTCTATCAGATGAGTATGTTGTGTAAAAATGATTCCCACTACAGTATCTGCCACACGGAGGCTGTGCACACTTGGGGGGGGGGCATGCGAGCTTGGCCATGCGATACGTGTGCCCTGGTCCGCCGGCACATCTCTGCAGCGGCCGGAGAGACCGGTCTGCAGCGGAGCGCAGGAGGGCGTGGAAAGCCCAAGCTGGCGGTGAGCATTTTCAGCCCCAAAACACATCCCTGGGGTCTGCGTGCAGGTCACAGCCACGGCGTGTGGGCTTGGGGGGAGGTGTGGGGCTGGGGCTGGACCCAGCGGTCCCATCTCAGGCATTCAGCTCACTCTCCTTCCCACATCCGTTGGATGATGGACACATTGCACCCTCCTGTTTGTTTTGGGTTGGGTTGGAGTTGTGGTTGTGTTTTACCAGTCCCCTGGGTTTGGCTTGGGGGGTTGTGGGATGCTTAGGGCTCAGCGAGGGCCGGGCTCCTCACTCGCTTTCCTGTGGCGACGGGTCCCTGTTCCCACCGGCAGCGCTTGGAGCAGCTTGTAGCATCGGGGCTGCCCGCCGTGATGGGAAAACAGCATCCCTGAAATTGTGCACTAGCAGGTACGACTGCTGTACGAGGGTCTCGGCTGGAGACTAAGTGCAGGCAGAGCCGCCCGGGGCTCCCTTGTCCCTCCATCCTCCAGGATCTGTCTCCGATCTCCCCCATGCCCTCCTGCGAGGGGCATGGTTGGCTCTCTGGCTCTGCAAGCGCTCTTTTCTAATGTCCATTGCTCAGAAGCACAATTCTTTCTCTTTCAGGGCCCAGCCTGCTACCCCTCATCACACAGAGGGGCAGCGGTGGAGGAGCCCCCCAGGAGGTGCTGGCGCTGCTGGTGGGTCTGTTGGTGCTGGAGCACGGCGCTGGCACACAGGCTTGGCAGAGCAGGCAGGGGCTGGGCAGGGACCTGCCTAATTTGTATTTTGTTTTTGGAGGGAACAGGATTGCCACACATTTATTTTTACTGACATTGATATAATAATTTAGTTTCCTTCATGAATTAGATTTGGGGAATTTGAAACTTAACTCTGGTAGTGCTTCTCTCCCAATTTATTACATATGCTTAAATAAACATGTTGAATTAACTTTATAAGGCTTGTAAAAACTACAGATAAAACCGCTCTAGAAAATCAACATTCTAAATCATGCTAAGTCTCTTCCCATTTTGCTCATCTTCTAGCAGGGCATTGACAAAAATATGAAATTGATTTGGTTGAAGGGTGTTAAAGAGCCGACAGCCAAATGTCACAAACAATGAATGGCTGCAGTGTTGAGAAAATCAATAGGGAGGTTAAAGCTGGTCTTGTGAAAGACTTGGCAGACTGCTCTGTTCCAGGAAGATATCTGTCTTCTGGCCTTGGTTGCATGATCAAAAGGAAAACTTGATAGGTTTAATGAAGGGAGATACTGTAAAACTGACAACAGAAATATAGACACTGTGGTAAACTGCAGTGCACATCAGTGAGTGGAGCTATTAGATACATTTTTCAGTCTGAAAAAATATTTATAGGTAAAGATGTCAAAAAAATATTAGTGCATTCCTCCACTTTTCCACATTTGTTCCCCAATCAGCACACTCATTTGGATGGCGTAAACAAAGGTTTGGGCTCAGTGTTTAATTGTACAACATGATGGCAAATGTATAGGGCAAAATAATTAGCATAATAATTAGTGAATCGTAATGTTTTCAAATAATTGCGTGATGAGATTGCAGAGCCAAAGTGAGGTTGGAATCTCTTCTTTATTTGGAGACGGTATTTCAGCAAATCATAAAAGATAGGGGAAAAGTGAACTGCTCTTTCATCAATTAAAAGCAAGACAGTGTGACGGCAAACTATCCTTTAGTCCACCCCAATGTGTTTCACATGGGCGTTGTGTCTCATGCTGGTTTTGATAAATATACAGTTGGGCTTAAAATCAGTTTTGTGAATATTAGATCCACAAATATAAATGAGGATGCCAGCCATTAAAAAAGGTTAATAATGTTAGATTAATTTTGTTTTTGAAATCAGCTTGTAAACAAAATTTGCACTGATTTACACCTGACCTATTAGCAGTGCTCCTATATAACATATTGCATCATTAGAGAAAAAAATAGTTTAAGGTCTGAATTATTACTTCCCACATATTTGTTTTCCAAACACAGCATTGCACCTAAGACTAAACTGTGTAATAATATTTGAAATAATGTGGCACCTTTGCAGCATTTATTTTTCCCCAGCACTGTGTTAAGCATATATGTTCATTTCACAAGACTGTTTGTGTTCGTTGTCATCTGTCAGTTCTGGGTATCCTATCTTCCTCTTTTTTTTTTTTTCCCTAGAAAAATGAACTCATTAGTTTAAAACTCCCAAATGCCACATTCAGCTCAAACAGCGAAGATGATAACCTGTAAAAAAAGAGAGGAGAAAAGAGAGAAGTAGTCTGGCAGGTTTTCTGCAAGTGGACGCTGTAATAAAAATGCCCCCTACTTTGTTGGGATGGTGTTTGTAGGGCTGCTGCCATATGTTACTTTCCTTTTTAGCTGGGATTATGCCATCATTATTGCTGATAAAAGCTGTTTACTGCCTTGGCAAAGGAGTGATGCTTGGCGCAGTTTGGAAGCCGCCATTCAGTTTACAGAAAAGTGCATTTAGTGCCAGATGCTAGGATCCAGGGGCTTTGTTATCTTTTCCCATTATTGGGATCATCCATTGTCTGCTTTTTTCTCCTTTTAACTTAGCACTGGCTTTGTTGTTTGTATTTTAAATTCACTTTAGTTCAGGCAGGTGACATTACAGGTTTTAGCTCGCCGTGCAGCGCTGGGCAGCACCTTTTGAAGCCGGTCGCTCGCAGGGACTGTCTCTCTTCCTGGCGCAGCTGAGGGAGGTGCGGGGTTTCGGTCCCCGAGCACCCGGTGGTGGGTGCTCTGCCCTGAGGAGAGGTGCTCAGCTGCACGGGCTGGTGGCTGCTGGGGGGACCCAGGTGAACAGCTTCGCTGCACGGGAGCCGGCACGGGTGTTCCTAGAAACCTCAGCACCCAGGGCCTGGCACAATCGTTGGGCTGCAGCAAAGGAAGAACTGCAGAAAATGTGTAAATGAGAGAACATCATATTTGAGTCTGAAGGTGGCCATAATTCATATGTAAATGCTCTTAGCGTAGACTAACAGAGCTGTTGGACAGGCGGCAGCTCCGTTTGTGCCAGGCTTTCCATTAAAAACTGTTATCTTCTCCATAGAGAAGAGCGCGTATCTGGTCTGAACCTTACTAAAAGCCGAGGGAAAAGAGCAGAAAGCCGGCAGTGCCGGGGCTGTGCCGCCGGGCGGTGCCTGCTTTGCAGTGAAGGCTGGGGCACAATGGGGTGCTGCCCCCGTGGCCCCACAAGTTGCCCCGACACCAGCCCAGGCTCCCTCCCGGCTCCGTGCAGGGCTTTTCCCCAGCCCTGGCAATTTTGCTGTGCCCATCTTGTACTCCCTCACAAGTGCCCCGGCACGTCGGGTGGAGCGGGGCAGGCGCTGGCGGCTCACGGGCTCTTCCGTGGCACATCAGGAGGTGCACCAGCCTCTTGCCCCTCGGCTTCTCCCCCGCTGAACTGCTCATCCTCGCTTGCTCAGCGCTGCCTTTTGTGCAGTGGCCCCCTCGCTGCCCGCTGCAGCTCCCGGCCCTGAAATGTGGTGATCTCCCGGCTGGCGTCATCTGCCTCCGAAGGCCGGCCACCGCTGGTGTGGAGCGTGGGGGCTGCATGGCGGTGCATGGCGAGGCCACGCAAGGGTCCAGTGCCGGGTGTGAAGCAGGGAGAGGGCGAGCGGCGGCCCCCCGCCTCAGCCGGGTCACCCCCTCCCAACAGCTCCAGGAGGCCTTTGGTGGCCACATGCGGCCAGGAATGGAGTCATCACCTCCCGCGGCGCCGTGGGACACTGCACACATCAGATCCGCACCTCAGGGACCCGTGCCTTGCAGCGCCTTACACCAGCCCCTTGCGGTATTGCCAGCGACTTGGATAAAATACTGCATGACGTGGCTTTTCTCTGTTTTTTGTTGTGAGGAAAAGCAGTCGCGGCCTGCACGTGTGTTGGTGGCGTAACTGAGAGCCCGGTACACAGCACGCAACCGTGTGAGCGCCTCAGCGCTGCTGGCCGGGGCTGCCTCTTCCTGGCCACGTCCCTGTGCCTTCCCCCTTTTGTTTTTAATGGGCCATCTTCTAAGTTCCACTCAGTAAATCAGGCTGGATGCATTTGTAAATCTTATCCTTGCTAGAGACGTGGACTCGCTGTTCCCAAACTGATTTTCCAGTGCCCACAGACCTTCTGTTGCGTTCAGGGGCCCCTCAGGCACCCCCAGGTGCCGGTCCTGGGACTCCGGCGAGCCCCCCGCACTGTACCGGCTGCCCCATGCCAGGTGCTCCGTGCTGCACTGCAGCCCCAGCAGCACCACTCCTCTGCACCGGCACCTGCGCTGGGCGAGCCAGCAGAGGCAGGGTGCAGTGCAGAGACATGGAGCTCCCTGCTCAACTCCTGTGCTCCATTATTCTTTGGGGAAGAGGCTCTGACCTTATTTCTTCTGCTAAGAGAGATGCATCTGGAACCAAATGAGGGCAGTAAAGTATAATAGAAGGCTTTACAAATGAAAGTTTTGTTTCTGCTCGTGCAATACCTTGTTTCCCCCTCATGTATCCTGGGAAATCAGGCTGATCAATAGTTCCCATTTCAGCACAACTGCAGCAAGCATTACAACTGTATAAAATTTACAACATTGTCTGCTGTAAATTTTAATTGGAAAAGCCTCATAGCTTTACCCTCCATCTTTGTGCCTTTAAATGTATTTGATTTAAAAAAAAATCAAATTTACAACGTATAATATCATGTCATACACTTTTTATTGACAGTGTAATATAAATAGTGCAAACCCACATTCCTGCTGGAAGAGAAAATGGCTGTAAAAATACCTGGAAAAAGCCGGGAGTGCCGACGATGGTATGTTTGGGAGCAAACAAGCCCACTGTGCCGGGCAGGTGCCACGCAGCCTCGCACTGCCAGTGGGAGCGATCCTTGTACTCTCGTGGTGTGCGGAGCCCGGCGGAGCCGCTGCAGCCACCGCAGCCGGCACGGCAAGGAGCCGCAGCGCTGCGCAGGCAGGAGAAAATGTCGCTTTCAGCACAGCTTTATTTCTGTCACAGGTCAGGCTTAAAATGCTGTGTGATACAGTTATTGACTCTAATCTGGGCATAAACACAAGTCCTCAAGCACCAGCCCAATTAATAATTTGCATAATTAACACGCATATTAAATAGGGACTGGCCTTGCATCTGTATTTGCAGTGATAGGGGTAATGAGGGCTAGCAGAGCGGTGCCTCGGGCTGGCGTGAGCAGACGTGTGGCAGTAGTAATTTTTGCTTGGATTGACAACTGCTAGACAAGCAGTCCCAGCATAAAACTAAACCCCGTTTGGCAGAATTAATCGTTGACAAACTGCTCTTAAAGCTGTAACATTGTTTCTGTCAGTTGTTCGGTTTGATGTCACTGTTAGACATAATAAATCAATAGTGTCAGAATTTGGTAATGTTTATAGCTAGCAAGGTTTATTATTTCATATGACTGTCATGTACAAATAGTGGTTATCATGGCTGCCTCTAAATTATCAAAGGCAGAATATTGCCTGGAATGTATTTCTTAAATTCCTTCTCCAATTAATCCTGTTGATCGTTGGCAGTGATGGGGCTCACTTGTGTTTTGGGAGGGATGGTTTTGTCCTCTGTACATTTTTTAAAGAAAAGTTTCAGCCGTTGTACATTGCAGGATTTATTGTCTCTGTCTCACAGGCTGGACAGCAGGTCTTTGCTTTATGAACCTCAGTTTTCCTGCTTGAGTTTCAGATTTTAGGCTATTGGTGAATTCCCCAGAGCAGTTTCATGAAGTCAGCCCGGGGTGGGCAGGGCAGAGATTTCCTGATCCGAGCGGGGTTGAAATCACATCCCCATGAGAGGGATCCAGCCCTGGGATGGGGATTTATTATCCACCAGGAATGGCACACGGGCGGAGGCGAGGACAGACTCCTGCATCCACCTGGGTGTGCGGGTGTGCGGGAGAACACATGCTGCAGTGCGCGCGTGCCTCTGCACGCAGGTGCCTGTGCACGGGTGGCTCTGAAGCGTGTGCTGATGGTGCAAGAGCACCATGCGAACTTGGTGGTGCCAGAGCAGCCGAGGTCCTCTCCTGCGCATCATCCCATGCCGGGGTCCTGGGGAGGATGGTCCCTCTGCTCTGCCATGACTGTGTGCCATGACCGCATGCCACGCACCGCGTGCCACGCACCGCAGCTCCACAGCGGGTGACTCTGTGCTTGCCTTTTCCCTGCTCTCGTGGCACCGTTTCACCCCAAACACCACGGTTTGACCCATCGCACCTCTCTGCTCATCGCACGTCCCCTGGCATACCCCCCCCACGCACCCAAAGGGAGGAGCCGGTGGGACGGGACAGTCCCTGGGCTAGTCTAAAACTGTCCCCTCACCAAGGCAGCGTGTATAAATTACAACAATAAATTACTGCAGCCCCAGGGTAAAAGAAGCATCAAGTTATGACTTTTACATGAGTATTTAGTCAGCCATTCAATAAAAAATAGGTCTTCCAGTTGCACAGTACCATTTATCAGCTACATATTTATTATTTATCATAGCTACACATGATGCAAATGCGAATTACCTAAGCTGCTCCTCCAAGGAGCACTTGCTTTTATAGAAATGTAAACATATATAATACAGTTTGCAAAATCAGATACCAAGCTTTGAAAGGAAGAAGAAATTAGGGATGCAGATTTTATTTTTGCTTTCATTTCTGTGCGATAAATTATCTGTGCTACATTTTCCTTCTAAAGGTCATTCCCAGGATTAACTTTTCCCTAACTCCCCGCCGCTCTATGGACATCTCTGAAGAGGGATTTGTGGGAACGCCCAGTGCCCACTCGTGCCTGGACAGAGGAGGGAGATGGCACGGGGTCATGGCTCTCACATCTGTGGCCAAGATGCTTTTGCAGGTGTTTGCATGTGTTCATAGCAAGGGCTGATCCTGACGGCCGCCACAGGGCTCACGTTATCTGTGCCCGGAGCACAGCAGGGCTCACCAGGATCAGCCAAGGTTGGGGGCCCAGTGGCTGGAGGGAGGGCGAGAGGGCTTTGCTGAGCCAACCCCAGGTGTTCCCACCCCCAAGATCAATCCTCTCACCAGGTGACAATCATTTATAGGCAGGAAATACCTGCCGTCATTAAAATTCCTCCCACATTTATTCGAGCTCTGGTAGTCTATAAAGTGATTTCAATTCTAAAAGAGGGATTTGAAGATTTCTTCCCTGCTCTGTGTTTCTAGAGTTTCTGGGGTCCTACAGGGAATTTCAGGCCTTGAGGTATTTCACTTACATGAATTGCCTTTCAGTTTCAAAAGTCTTTTTAACTCCGAGAGTCCCTTCCCGGCACAGGGGGTGGAGGGGCACGGGCAGGCCAGCACGCTGCGCTGGGTGAGGGGAGGTCGCCCAACCTTCCCCTTGCTGGGATGCAGGGGTGGCAGCGGGGCCAGGGCCGTGTGTGGTCGCCGGCACGGCAGAGCGCCCGGAGTGGGCGTGCAAACTGGCCCGCGGGCACGGCACTGCTGCGGCCTCGTGTTGGCATGAGGAAATGCTGATCTGGCCCTTCGCTTCTGGAGACCCTGCTCCTCCTCCTCTGCCTCTCTGGGGACAGTCCCCCTCTCTGTTACAGCAACACCCACATCTGAGCCTGGGCAAAAGCCTCCTTTGACTGCAGGGGCAGCACAGTCTATGGATGTTCCTGCCCCGTGGGTCACTCACTCCTCATCATGGGGGTGACACCTGCAGCTGGGGGACTGCACTCGCCAGATGTGGTTTTATAACCGGGGGCAGGCAAGAGGGCTTTTGCTTGTTTGTTTGCAGGAAGTGACAGAAAATCTTTTGGAAAAAGTGTAAATGACAGGAGTAAATTGCTGAAGAGTTGAAACTGTTACAAAGCTGGAGCGTTGGAAGACAAAGCCCTGGCCATGGGGCATGGCTGGGTCTGTGCCTCAGCCCAGGGTCTATTTCCCGGAGCTCAGGGGTGGCATTTGTGAGGGAGAGCTGCCACACGGGCCGGGCAGCGTCCCCCTCAGCCCGCTGTGGGGCCTTGGCACCTCCCGCAGCACCCCGGGGTCCGGAGCACCATCTGCTCTGGCTCGCTGCAGCCCTCCAAGTCGCAGACAGGGTTACGTGCACAAAGGTACAGCTGCGCACCGGTGCGCCCGGGCTGCTCTCGGGGTCTCCTCGCCCCGTGAGCACTGTCCCCCCGGCCTGGCAGCATTGCCAGCGGTGCGGGGAGGGCTGCAGGGCAGCCTGGCCGGTGCAGCAGCCCGGCTGTGCTTTTGTTCCCTCCCAGAGAAAAGACTCCGGCCAGTGTTACACATGGCTCTGCCGCGAGCGGGTCCTCGCTGTGGGAGGAAAGGTCCCGGTGCTGGCACGGGCGCTGAGGTGACGTTGCTTGGGGACTTGGTGGCCTGGGAGCATTCGGGCTCCTGTCGCTGCCAGTGGCACATGACAGCAGCGCGTTAGCACCGATTTGCTCTGGATGAGACGCGAAGAGCCGCTCTCCCTGGGAAAAGGCCTTTTCCTACGGGCGGCCGTCGGCTTGGCGGTTCCCGTGTTGCAGGAGGAGCCAGCCGGAGCTGCATGACCGGCGAGGAGGCGCTGACGACCGGCTGGATTTTCTGGGGGGAGGTCATTAGTTAACGCATCCGAGGGATGCATGGGAGAATAACAGCACATCAGTTAGGATGCTAATTCACTCAACTGGCAGCGAGCGCTGCGAAATGACAGCTTGGAGGGGTGCGGGGGAGGGTCTGAAAATGGCAGCAGATTGGTATTTTGAAAGGGGAGGGAAGTTTTATAATGATGAATAAGAAAGATGACATTTGGTGCTCACATTTAACTTGCATTGGCTGTCCGCAGGAGGGTCAGTGTGCGTAACCTCCCGTGATGAGGCCTGGGGCTGCCCAGCAGCTGACTGGGTGTATACCCTTCAGACGGGAACAAAAAGAAAGGCCCAGATAATTAGGCCAAGTTGAACTGCAGGAGGTAGCCAGCTTCTCTGCTGCCTTTTGTATATTCATGACCCAGCTTGATTGATGGAAGGACAGTGTTTGGTGACACTGTCATTTGCAAGTTGAAAGGTAGACTACAGGCTGGAGCTATGCTCAGATGTGCCTTAAAGGGTCCTACAATAAGCTCATTTGGATGCTGATGATGTTCGCATCTGCATTTCTTTGTTTCTAACTGTTTCAGGAGGACATCTGTTAATTTGTATAGATTAGCTTGGATGCTTTCATTTAAAAACATCAAATTATGTAGCAGGACTGTTTATTATAAAAGTTTCCAGGAAAGTTTAAACTGATTCAGAAACCATGCAGAGCGTAATACTTAAAAGCAGGATTAAAAATATAATAGTAATACTTATATTTGCATTCAGCCTCCCATGCCCAGGAATTAAGACTTGTACTTCTGCTGCAATGTTATCAAGAAGCGTTAGCAAAAGCATCTGTTGAATTATAAATTTCAGGATAAATGAGGCTTGCCAAATTTCATATCTGCTCAGGAGAGGAGGGCCTCCTTCACTGGACAGTGAAAGCCTTTACGTATGAAGAGGGGGGGTGAAGTGAAATGTAATTAATTCAAGAGGGAAAATGCTTTTACTGTGTAATATTTAGTCACATATTTCAAGAATAATAGCGCTTCTGTCAGAGAAGTTACATTTTTTACAGGTACTGCTTTCAGAGAGATAGCGGGATGTGAGTTGGGAGGAGATTTCACATCTTGGGTCTGGCTGCCCTCAGTGTAGCAGCTGTTGGTTGGCACACCAGAAGTGTCCTCCTCCGGCTCTGTGCACACCGGGACGGGGCACCCCAAGCGGGTCCCTTCCCGCTGGAGCGTGCAGCCAGCTCCTAGACCCAGCGGAGCTGGGAAGGCAGTGGGGACGGCTCCGGCTCACCCCAGCTTCAATCCAGCACTCGGCCTTTTGCAGTGACCTTTCATCGTATGCTCCTTCCCTGGGACCTGCCTGTGGCTGCTGCGGCCGTAAAACCTGGTCTCATTCCAGGTACTTTCAGCAACATTAATTCACGGCCGAGCAGGCTCTGCTCTTGCACTTCTGCTCGGCGCCAGGCGTCTACCTCACAAGGAAGCCTTCCCTATCCCAGCCCACGAGGCCCAGAAACGTGGGAACTGGGGTCAGGAGACCGCCCCGGGCTGGGGCAGACCCGCTGTGGGGGCACTCACCTGCCCGCTCCTCCTTGTGCCCCCGATGCCGGCAACAGCACTGGCCCAGCACTGGTCTGCTAAGGCATCTTCCTCAACTGCGCTTGGAAATTTATGCCTGTGACTCCATCTTTGTATTTACTCCAGTTAACACATAAACCCTAATTACCCAGATCAAGGGAGCTGGGAGTCCATAAATGGAGAGCAACACGGCAGAGCTTGGCAGCTGCCTGAGCACCAAGGTGGCCAGAGATGGGGAAATATCAATTTAGGGCACACCAGCAGTGAGCAGACATGTGGGACCAGGGCTGCAGGCAGCCCCAGGCATTGGAGGCGGCCCGAGACCTGCTCGTGCTTTTAAGAGGTCCGGGCATGGGCTAGGGGAGAGTTTGGGGCCAGCTCTCACCCCTCCTGAGCCTTGCATGCGGACGTGTGCTATGTCCCAGCACATGCTCCCACCAGACAGAAATGTACATCACCCCCAGCCTGATGGGCACCCGCAGGGGCAGAGGGCACCTTCCCTGCTCCGTGCCCCGCAGCACTGCGTCCTGGCATGCTCCAGGATCCTGGCAGCCATCCCAACGCTGCGTATGTGTCCTCCTGACAGATTTGTAGGATGGAGATCAACAGAGGGTTTCTAGGGCAGCTGGCGTGGTGACAGCATCCAGGAGCCGTGCTATGGGGAGAGGGCAGCCCTGGGCAGAGGTCCACCATGCACATGGGTGGGCACCCAGGCACCACGCACCAGCCACCCACTGCAGCCCAGCAGGATGCTCGGGGCTGGCGCGGTCCATGGGGAGCGGGACTGGGTGCAGGGAGCAAGGCGCAGCCTGCACGCAGTGGCTGGGGAGTGCAGCATGCTGATGCAGGGTGTTATGATGACAGCATATGCTGGCTATTAGTGTGCCTTTTATTTAATTTTTTTTTTTTAATACAGTTTACATTGCTAGTGGCAGTGGAGGCTTAATTGCTACCTTGCCTGAACGCAGCTGAGTTTTGTAGTTACTCAAGCAGGAGGTTTTTAAAACTGTGAAATAGTTTCCCTTCCTGCATGCCCCCAGATCAGGTAGAAAATGGGGAAAGAACTGCTAAATGATGTATTTAGAAAAAGCTGTTCTACAAGAGTATTTGAAACATTACAGATCTGCCAGAAGGTCCATTAACATAAATGTTTAACTCAGACACACACAAACTTATGTACCGAAATGAAAATGTTTCATGCATTAATTTGCCGCAGAAGGTACTAACATAACAATTAGAACAACATTCTGCCTGCTTATACTTAAATTTCCTGGGGCAGTGTTTCGGTGGTAACGCATAGCATTGATATAGGATCTCCTTGACTCTTTGCGCAGCACACCACAGCACTGCAGTTCATTCTGTTAAATCAAATTCTTACAGTTTTAAACCTGACGTCGAAGGAACTGGGAGAGATTGACAGTAACACAGAGTTTTGGGAAAGGGGGTGCTGGCTTTGGTGCCCTCTCCGGTAGCTGTACACAGATCAGCCAATGCCACCTGCCCACACTCCCGACGTCCCATGCTATGTTGGTGCACTAACAAAGAAACCTGCCTCTTCCTTTAGCTTGCTTTGAAAGTGGATAGCAAAGACAGTTAAAATAAAGCAGAGGAACCATCAAGCCAGCTAGCGCAGTGCTGGGCTCATTTCATTAGGGCTCCCGGTTTGGTTCTGTCACATCCATTGTTTTTGCTGGGCTCAATGTTTTTTCCCAGCCCTGTCTTGCAGGATGGTCTACCCTCTCGGAGGATATTTGAGTGCTGAGTGCTCTCAGCATGCAAACACTGGCTTTGCTAGCTGGGAATATGGAAGCACCAGGGGTTTCCATCCCTGTCCCGCAGCTGATGTGGAGCTGGGTTTTGTTGTTGGCATGCTGATCCTGTCACATGGTGCTGCGCTGCAAACCTCCGACAGCCGCGGTGCGGGGTGGGGGAGCAGCAACTGCAAACATTCCTCCTCCGAGCAAATGCTTGTCCTAAACTGAGCACCGTAGAATAAAAATGGAAACATAAAAATAGCAGTTGGAAAGATAAAACAGCATTTATAGTACTAATAAAACCGTTGTGGCTTCCACAGGAAAACATGCTTTGTAACCTAATGCTTACCTGGAAAGACTGTCGAGTTTCTGAGAGTTATAGCTGTTTTTGTAAGAGAAGCACAGAGATTTGCTTCAGGGCTGAGTGATAGATTCTCCTGCCTGGAGCATCCCAGTGTGTTTATACATGGCTTGTATGGCAGCTTTCATAAGACATTTACCCCATGATTTGCGATGAGCTTATGTGTGAATAATTAATGGCAATTAATCCTTAATTACAGTAATTAGGCAAGTCACAGGAAATTAAGCTGCAGCTGGAGAAGACCATGCCTGGGAAGAGAGGATTGGGGGCTGTGTGAATGTGCCATTCACTGACAACATTACGAGGATGAGCAGTATTCAGCAGCTTTGGCATTTCTATTGGCAGCCTTGGGTAGGACAAGAACGCTCAACATTAGCAGCAATCTATAGTTGTCTACAAGAGTTTTTAGTTCAAGTGCCAAAATGTTATGTTGCATATGGTGATTATCTAAGTTTATTGGTTGCCATAATTCAAATGGGTGTAATTGTTTTTGGCTTGATAGTGACATTAGAAACTGAAGCTTTTATGTGTTCATAGGTTCTGCTGCCATCAGCCATGGTTCAACTTCTAGAAACAATTCATCCAGGTTTGCAATTATGAAAACGGATACTACAAATGGCTTGAAATTAATGGAGAAATTTTCAATGATTAAAAAAAGGACAACAGCAAAACTGGCAGTTTCTTAGTTGAGCAGCTAATTGCTTTATTATTAGCTGCCTTTCCCATTAAAATGAGGTTTGCACAAGGTACAGCGTGTGCAGAGCCTGCTCTCTGGTTTGAGGAGTGGGACCAAGTGGGAGAAAAATGGAAGTGCTGGCAGGCAAGAGTTTGCAGGCAGAAGAGCCCCATCTGAGAAGATCTCATGTGCTAATCCCGGGCTACGCCATTGTACTTGAAAGCAGATCTGTGCTAGAAGCCTTTTGCCCTGGGCAACCCACAGCGAGGCTGTTTTGCAGCTCAAGAGCAGCAGCCTTCCCCATCATTAATGTGCAAAGTTTTTAAACCTCATGATTAAACATGTTTCAGTAATTTACTAGGTTTCCAAGTGGCGATGTTTGTGCCAGCAACAATCTGGGGCAGAGACATGGAGGGAAGCACACATTAGTATCAATGAAACCTACAAAAAGCAATCAGTAATTTATGAGCTTGTGGAAAAATGCCCACATGTTCTCATCAAATTATAGGGTTCCTATAATTTACTCAGTGACTACAAGGTGCACGCTCCCAAACCTGCTGTGGTGCATTAACTGAACCTCTGATTAGATTTAATCCAAACAACTAATCTGTTAAAGGGTCCTGAATAAATAGGCGATACGGCCAGGCCAGGGTATTATTTCAGACTAAGACAACAACTGATGAGGAGGTCAGCCAATTACACACTAAAAATGTACAGTAATCTGCTGCAGGTCAGGTATGTTTACAGTGACCCAGCCTAAATACTGCATGTATGCCTTCGGGTGTCTTGCGCAGTGCGAGTATCTAGCAGGGAAGGCAGGAGGAAGATCTCTTACCTTTTAGAAATAAAAGCCTGTAGCCAGATGTTTGTGAGATCTGTACTTGTTTGTAATACGGAAACGTGTAAAAACTTCAGCTCCTTGCATGTGGAATCTAGATCAATTTTTAATTTACTTGTACGCATGGATGACTCATTTGAAAAAAGAAAATTGTGGCATCAAAAAAAAGACATTTCAGTGTGCATAGGTTGCTGCATTTATCTGTTTCTCATGCACTCTGGAATGGAAATAAGTCACAGTATCTTAATAATGGTCTTGATTTTATAAATGATTTTTCCCCTTGAAATAAGCAATCCATTCATTTTAATATGTAGAATTGGTTTGCTAGCAGGGCGACAGTTTAAAAAGACTTCCAACTGTGACACAAGTGCAACCATATTGCTTCCTATTACTCGCTAAGGTAGTTGTTTAGAAGAGAGAATGTTCTCCCTGGAAATGTTTAAAGTGCTGTAATTTTATTTAGGATAATGAGGATTTATAACAGTTTTACCATATGAAAACCTGCCTTTAGACAGAGCGAAATAGGCGGTTGCGGTTATTGAGTGTGCTAACGGTGGGGTTTTGTGCGTGGTAAGGCGAGAGGAGGTATTTGTGTCTGGTCGTGCAGCGTATCCGTCACCGGGCCCAGAACATTCCCCACCACCGCGTGGGATAATTCATCACAAACATGTATGGATTTCTCTGCTTTAATCGCTCTAGATGTTAATTAAAATCCTGTTTTATAGAATATTTTAATTTCGAGATTTGCCCAGCTGTACAGCCTTAGCTATGTTGTCAGGATAGAGCCGTCGAATAACAAATAGCTGAATTTAAGCCTAGACGGGAATTCAGGGGAAATTCCAGCCTGGCGGAAGTCGCGGGGAGTTTGGCCGCTGGTTTAAGGGGGATTGGGGCTTCAGCACTATGTGCTGCTTCTCGGCTTTGCTGTAAGGTCATCTACATCTATTTTTTTGTTAGGCCTTTAAAATTTTTTACCTCATTAAAAATGCTTTCGTTTTATTACTAATACTGCTTCCCGTGCAACACTGGCCGAGCTGAGCCGGTATCAGGGTACTGGCTTAACAGTACATCTAATGCCCTGTTTATAAATATAAAGGAGAAGGCATTGAACTGTTACAGATTTTATCAGGTTTTATCTCCTCACTGAAAATCTTAGCGCTCAAAACATTTCTAATTTCCCTTATTTGAAGGCTCAAACAGTTTCAGATTACTGCCCGTGGATTGTTCTTGACATCGAGAATGGTAAATTTGAGCTGTGGAAATGCTGGAATGTGTGGTGTGTGCTTTTCCTGAACAAGGGAATTCAACGGGTAAATTACAGTCATTTACTTGGAGTGTAATTTACTGAGAGCCTTTAGGCAAATGCAGGAGAAAGGACAGCAGAACAGAAAAAATAGCTAAAACAGGGGGCTCCCCCTCCCTATTCACATGAAATACAATCTATATTCACGTGACAAGGATAATAAAAACTTTCTTATTTAAAATACATATAATTCTTATTATTTTTTCAATTCATAAGGCAGGCATTTGTAAGTATGACTGATTTATGTGAAGATAAGATTTTAAATCTTGCTAAATTATCCACACATCTTCTTAGCACTGTATATTTTGCATATATCAGTATCTGCATGCAATCATCCCATATTTGAAATTGATAAAACTGTTAATTTTATGCCTAATAACAGATCAAGTATCTGAAACTGTCATTGAGCTAAATGGAAATTGCTGTTTTCATCCTATGGGAATATTCAATATTTAATCAATTTTTTAAAAATAAAAATGTTTATCTAATGGAATCTGCAGCAAAGATATGCACTTGAATTTTTATTTGAAATTAGAGCATAAAAATAAATACCGGCATATTTTTTCTTCATTTAAATGGTAGAAATATGGTAAAGAAGCAGCCAACGTTTTGTAATCTCTAAGTACATGCACATGTAGAATAATTCTCAAGAAGTATTCTGACCAGGGCTTTCCAGGGAAAGCAGTGTGCATTGTAGTAATTGCTAAGCAAACAGAAGGCAGTGTTGTAAAGTGGTTTTGTATAGCATATTGTAATTTGACACTTAAGTTGTGCCCTGCATTACCCTGTGTCATAATTGATGGCTAAAGAAAAGCACATGCTATGCTAATCCTTTGTTAGAATAGCTTGTTAAATTGTGGTTGCCAATTTAAAATAAACTATGGAATGCTTGTCTATATTTTAAGGTTTGTAGTCTACAGTTTTAAACAGTCATTTTAAAGCTGTTTTTCAACTTTATGTTGCATGCACACTATTCTGCCTTTGCACACAAGGTCAGCATGTTCGCTAGTTTAATAGCAGACCATCAAGAACAAAATCAATGAGCTGCATGTTTCACACTAGTATCACAAGGGATTTTCCCATTTATAGCACATTTGTGTACTGATCCCGAGTTTAAAATGACAATATTGATGCCCTATTAGAGCTGTGCCGAAATGGACATTGTACGGTTGATGCTAAAAGTTGTCAGAACTCGCTCTTTTCCCAGACTCGTGTTCTACTTTTTGTCTAGCTTAACAAATATAAATAAGCCAAGACAACCTCCCTGCACCGTGGCACAGAGAGGAGCTAAGCTCCCACGTTGCATGTTTGCAATAGGTGGAATTTCTTGACTGCAGATTTCAAATCAAGATCTTTCCTAGTTGGTGTGAGGAGGATTATGAGGCTGCGTCTAAATAATCATCTGCGTGCTGATTACTGAAAATAAAGTGGCATTATTGCTTATGGATGAGATAAGGCAGCTCTGCCCTGGGAAGACGCAAGTGCGAGTTCTGTGAGAATTTTATGAGTCCTGGTGCGGTGTAATCAGCCGCCACCAGCTCTAATGGAAGGATAGCTCCCTGATCTGCGGGGGAATATATCCTGTGCCACGGAGAGGAAATGTTACTTCTGCAGAAGAAAATGATTTAATGTTGGTAGAAGGGTTATTCATTTATAAGGGATTAAAAATGACTTCAATATAATACCTTTAATTTGTAATAATGGTCTGCGGGGCTGTTTCCTGTCTAAAATAAACCGTTTGACTGGCATGTTCATTTTGATCCATTCGGTTGTGTGGTGTATTAGAGGGGATGAAGGCATTATTTTCAGTTATTGTGTATTCAATTAAACTGGTGAGGTCCTGCAGTTGGTGCGGTCCTCAGTGACGGGGTAGCAGGGAGGTGTAAGGCTGTCCCGCCGCCCACGCCTGACCCTGGGGAAGCCGGATTCCGCGCCCGCCTGGGGAATCGAGTCACTGCCCTGCCAGAGCGTGGTGGCTCGGCTGCCCGGCACAGCTTGGGGGGCAGGACTCGGCAGCACGGAGCAGGGCTGCTTTTGTTAATTGCGTTAATGGGAGTAAAGCAATTAAAAGTTGAAGCCTGGGGTGTGCAGAATGCTTTTGGCTTTGAGGGATTGCAGAAAGAAAAAAAAAAGAAAGAAGGAAACCTTTGCACTTGAGCTCTGCACATAATTAGCTGTGTCACTTTCTGAAGAGCAAGCGCCGTGTGTCTGGAGGTGGGTGACACTTTGTGCAGCCTGGACCCCAGTGGCTGCAATCACAGGGCTCGCCCTCCTGCCGTGACATCCAACTCCCGGAGCCCAGAGCTTCCTCTCGCACAGACCTCCTGCGCAAGGCCCCTTTGGGGTGGCTGCACTCCTTTTTTGGGTGCTAATCCTGGACAAAGAGGGATGGTGACTGTGCTGCATGCACGCAGGTGACAAAACACGTTCACCCTCACTTGAGCTACCCACAGATCAGTCGTGTGTCCTCTGGCAGGGCTTGATTTGCCTGTTCACTGGGAAGTAAACAACCAGAGAACCAGCTCGCTCTGATTCAGCAGATGGGGTGTCACCAGTTTTCAGCATTTAATAACAGGTTTTGCTACACTGGATGCTGGTTTTGTTAAAGGTTCAGGTTTTGCGATCACCAGAAAATCTCAGCTTCCTAGTCAAAAAAGACTTGAGTCTTCAGTCTTTACAGACACATTGAGAAGGCTGAAAAGGTGACCCAGAGTCTCCAACACAGGAGGGCAGATAAACAGGGTCCATATTTATTACTGCTAAAATTCTCACGCTTTTTAAATTAGCACCGATGGGGGAAGGAGAAGAGAGGAATCTGACGCATATTTTTGTGAACCATGATATTAGCAGCTCAGTAAAGGGCAGCATTCTCAGAAGATCTGACCAGTGCTGGTGTGCCTGGAAGCACTAGGCAATAAAGAAAGATTATGCAAAAATGCCCAAATTCAGAAAAAACATACAAAGAGATGTCTTTCAGCGTAACTAAAGAATAAACAACAAAGCAAAGTAAACATATAGTGCTTGCAAATTTAGTTTTGTTACAGATCAAAAATACAAGACAGAGCACTATCTGGTAGTAAAATACAAGCAGGATTAATCAGAATAAAGGTTTCCGGCATGGCTGTTCTGGAAAAAAGGCATGCTCTCCTTGAGATGTTTGGTACAAAGTACTGATAACATAGCTGAGTCCTGCTTTCCTGCTTTAATTCTCATGTATTTAGTGCAGAACTGCTGTCTGGTTTACTGGGGGGGGGGGGGAACCCAACAGAGCCAATTTTGATTGGAACAGGCAGGATTAAAATGCAGGATTATCCCTGCAAAGGGCTATATCGGGTATGCGGCTCACTGACCTTTTTGAGGAGCGAGCGTGTGTGGAGTTGTGCTAGAATAAATCCTAATGCCCGTGAACTTCCCGTGAGCAGGCAGAGACGCACACAAAGGGTGTCCTGGACAGTGCTCCTGGTTACCTGTGATCAGTACCGGGGTTTGTGTGTGTGTGTGTGTACATTTAATTCCAGTTCTCAGCCCAAACAGTGTCTTTGTATGAATATGTGCTTGGAAATAATGTTCCTATAGGTTCTGGTGATATAAATAATGTATGTGGAGAAGCTCATAAATGTAAGCTTGAATTTTCCTCAGTAGTTTTTGTTCTCAATCACCTTGATGAAACAATCTTGAAGGCGCTCTCCTTTCCATGGCATTTGGAATGAGTCCCTGACAGGCTGATTTTCCACCCCTGTTGTGATGCTGCTTTCTCTAGTTAATATTCCTCTGTAAGTGTCGTACCAAAGTAAACCAAAGGAGCCCAGCTCATGACACTAAGGCTGCATTTGCATTAATTATGCAGTCAGGGCTGGTGAGAAAATGCTGTCACAGAGAGAGAGGCAGTAAATGAGAACCCTCCGAGTGCGCCTGAATGAAGAGCATTAAGTTCATTTACATGGGAGCAGGACGAGCCGCTCAGGCTGCCGAGAGGGAACAATGGCATTTCTCTTGTCGGCTCGCCCGCCGTTATTGTTCTGCGGCTTAATGACTTAAAGGCAGAGTGGTTGCGCTGACAAAAAGACAGCCAAGATCCCTTTGGTATTAATAACGGCAATAATAATTAATAATATCCCACTAATCGGGAAGCGCGCGCCGGCCCCGAAGTTGGCGAGGCCCTGCCCGGCGGGAAGGCCGTGGCCCGGCCCGGCCCGGCGCAGCCCGAGGTGTCCCGGGCCGCCGTGGGCCCCTCACGCCCCTCTTGTGCCCCTCAAATGTCGGTCGGTGCCGCCACTGAGCACCCTCCCGTGGCCGCCAGGCCGGGGGACAGGCCCTGCCGCTGCCTGGGGAGGGCGGGCGGGAGAGGAGGGGGCGGCGGGGCCGGGGCCTGTGTGGGGCGGGTGGTGCGGGCGCCACGGCGGGGGCCTGGAGGGCCCGGCTGGGCCTCGCGTGGGCGGCCTCTGCGGGGCTGCCAGGCCAGGCTCTGCCGGGGAAGCGCAGGAATCTTCTACTTTTTGTTTATTTTCCAGTGATTTTTCATGTGTTTCCAGCATCCAAGGCTTTAGCTCTGTAGCAAAATTGCTCCTCTTGGTGCCAGGACAAATGGTTGAAAATGGCTCATTTCACGTCGGGAATTTCGCCCTCTCCACTGCCGAGAACGGGGGGTCCCCGCTGATGGGGTAATGCAATAGGTCTCCCCCATCGCCAGCCCACATTCCAAACCCAGGTTAAAATACCAGAGACTCCTTTGGCTAATACCACAAATAGGGGATGTGGAACCATACGTGAAAGTATTTACCGGGTATTGTACTGAGTAAACTTCACATGAAAATACGAGTGTAGAAAGCCAGAGTGCCTGGGTGGTTTGGTACGTATTAAAGTACTCCCCCCCAAGTCTTAGATAATCAGCTGTGAACTGCAGTACGTGTACGTTTAAATTTGGGCCACCCCGCTCTCCTACTGCCCGTCACGGCCCCTTCTCCCTCCCGCCCCCGTGGGTGTTCCCATGTACGAAACACGTCTGCTGTATCGGAGCTGTGCTGACAATGATGTCTGCCCTGTGCTGAATCCAGGTGACACCTCTGATTTCACCGTATTCACTTTACAGCAATCAAAGGCTTCTCCAGATTCTTCTTCTGCCATCTATGTGCATGTGTGCATCATGTACGTTACAGAATGAAAGCAAAATTTGTGACCCATACGCTTACGGAGATACAGATATGGAAGGTGTTACATATGGTCACTAAGGAGAAATATAATACATATGTAAAAAATTAAACGTGTGCTGCTTGATGCTTTTATATGTAAAAATTAATCTCCTAATATTATATTATGATACAATAGTTTGGGACTTTTTTTCATCAAAATGTGGAGGTTTCTTTTAAAGTTCAAAACTTGTTGTCATCTCTATTTATCTTCAAGACTTTCAGACACTGTAAACTACGGTTTAAATTTAAAGTGACTTTTTTTAATTCATATGCTGACATAATTTTCCTTGGAATGATTTATATTCCAATAATAGCTTAAATTATGTTTTGCATTCTACGCTTTGGTGTCATGCAGGAGGTGTCATCACAAGATAAACTTTCACATCTGAGAGTCAATAAATTGTGCTTAAGTAGTCTAATGAAAATATTGTAAATGACTATATAGGGTTATATACAGTACAGATATGCAGTACAGATACACATATATATTTAACAAAGGGCTGTGTTTGATCATATGGTGTCATTAGCTTTGACACCATTGCATGGTACCAGTTTACAGTGATACGAATCCTATAATACTATATCATGCTTTTATCCACTAAATAAAAACCTGCCCTATGTTTTATTACAAAGTAGGTGGCCTGGAGGAAAAATATATGTATTCTTTCCTTTTGGAATAAAATATGCATTTGGGCTTCTCATTTCATCTCCAATCTGTGTTATTCCTTAAAAATGCAGAACTGCCTGAAGTCCTCTTTAATATTTAATTCAACAACTTTTTAATCTGTCATTATGCTGTGATGAAGTAAGCATCAAGTGTCGCTGAAAAAGATTAAATTATACTTGGAAATAGGAATTGAAATGATTTAGGGTTGGAGGCTGAATATTTGCTTTGCACAAGTAATAATAGTAGGAGCTCGGGTGAAGCGCGGGTTTGGATCTGGCTCTAATGCCTCCGCTGATCCTCTCTCCCTGGTGGCTGCCCCTTGATTTACTCTGGCACTGCCAAGCTTTATTTGATTTAAATGGAGGTAGGAAGTGGAAATTCCACACTACAATACATTAATTACTCTCTGCTACTCCTTACACTGATTTTCTTTTTCTCTGTAAACATCATAAACTCTGATGCAGGCAACCCAATGGATAGCCGCTCTGAGCTACCCTATAATTTCTTGTTAACAAGCTTATCTTAAAATGGAAAAGCAGGAATAATTAATATCTACCTCTGGAAGAATGGATGATGTGAAACAGCGGAACACTTGTTCCTGTCCGTTCATGAGGGATGCCCCCATGTAACGAGGGGACTTGTGCCAACATCATCCAATTGCTTAACTTAGGCTTTCACTCTCCCTTTTCTTTCTGAAGTCGCCTTTGAATTTCTCTGCCGGGGTTCTGGAGAGAAAGGGAAGAGCAATATCACATCGCAACCGTGGGGCCTTGGGAGACCCCGATTCCAAATCTGCTTTATGTGAAGTCAAACCAGCAGTGCTTGTGGTCCCACTTTGGTCACGATCTGTGCGTGTCAGAAACCACGTGCATGGTTTGGCGCTGCTGGGTGTAACTCATTGCTCTTCGGGAGCGCTCTGCACCGAATGGTGTGTGATGGGGGGTGAGGCACGGAGGGAGGGGAAAGGAGATCCTTGGTGCCCCCAGCCAGGGTGCCTTGCAAGGCTGGACATCTCCGTATCCTCCCATGTGACAGCTATTTCCAATCATATATAATAAAGATAATTTTGGAATCGTGGTGAGTTTTCCAAGGAAGAATATCTTTGCAGCTTTAATGGCGCCACTACCTGACAGAAGAAAAGCTATCCCAAAGCACAGCTTTCTCTGAGGTGTGAGGGAGAAGGGCCAGGCTGTAGGAATATTATGGAAATTCCTTTAATGGCTACCTGTATTACAGGAAAGTTACGTCTCCACGACGGCAAGATTTAGTCCAGAGTTTGATATACCTTGCAGGCCAGCTTGAGAAATGGGACCACATTATTTGTTTATAATCCTGGCAAAACCATTCTTTCTTGTATAGCGTATTGTAAAAAAGCATCCATTCCCTCATATCCAATGCATTATTTATAATTATTCTCACTTCTCTGCAGAAATGTGAATATCTATATAAATAATTGATTGCAATTATTAATTGGGGAACATGCAGTATTTTTATACAACTCGTGTTATCTTGTGGTAGTTCTGAGTGCACCAGCAGCTCCGCATCTTGTACGCCGGGTTTCGGTCCCATTCTGTGTTGGCAGACGCTCTTTCCCCGTGCCCAGGAGGGGTCTCCTCCGGGTCGTCGGGGCCCCGCCAGCTCGCGTGCCCCCAGAGGAGCGCTCCCATCCGGGGGGGCACGGCTGGGTTTCGTGCTGCTGTGAGCGCTCCCCACTGCGTGCTGGGCCCCCGGGGCCCGCTGGCCGGGGAGGGCTGGCAGCGGGGGACGTGCCCGCTCCCCCCCCCCGGGAGGCTGTAAGTGTCTGCGAGTGCTGATCTGGTCTTGTGCAAAGGTGAATTTTGTCTGACAGGGACAGAACTTTTTTCTAGTCTAGAAAGATGTATAACGTACTGTCAGAGAACAAGCCTGATATGTGCTGCTGTAGAGCTGAGCACCTTTTAACCTCTTCAGACTGTAAATTCTGAGCAGCTGATATTTGAGTGTAATTCCTCTCAAACTGGCGTTATTATTTGATTGCAATGAATTACCTTTTTAAAAAAAATCATAAGTATAAATTCACTTGACTGATCCTGCAAATTATTTATGATGTAGTGTTTTGGTCTAGGATAACCTTTTAAAATAAATCAGTTTTTCAATAATAGTTCAATGTTTGCCCACCTAATGGTGTTCCCATTAAGATCTGCATTTGTCACCAACCTGCCTTTTCAGCTTGTGCAGGAGACAAGTTACCGCCCCTAAACCCACTATGCTTGTAGGGTAAAGTAAATGCATGTCTTTGGAGGAGAATAAATAAAAAGAGCAAGCTGAGTCAATAAGCGGGTTCAATTCATGCCTCTAGCAATGGCGGACAGCTCATTTTGTAGATGTGGGTGTTTTGTTTACATTTATAATGCAGCTTTATTTAATGCTGACAGATATAGCTTGTGGCAAATGATAGTCAGAATGTATGAGCAGTCATAATGCTTCTGTCTTCTTATAGTGTGCTGCTGAAAATAAGCAGTTCACCTCTGTTTTTATTGAGGAAAGGATATGAGACAGCTATAGCTTCGTGAGGCTATTTATTGAGTTGTTTTACTAGCTGTGAACATGCCGCTTTATAGCAGTTGTGAAAATGGACTTTGCTAGTGTGTGGGAAAGGAAATAACATTGCAGTATACAAGGGTAGTAAAAAAACCCTCTATAAATAATTTTTCAGACTGAAGAATATTCTCATTTAAACATCTAGAGAGTCTGGTGATTTTTGCCAGATGCCAGCTTTTCCTGGGATGGTGTTGGGTTACAAATGTTCTATCAAACGCTATTAATATTTTAATGTAAAAAAATAAAATTTGGATAAGCCCTTTCAAGCCAAGGTGTTCAAAAGCTTTGTAGGGAAAGTTTTGTGTTGTTGCAGAGTTCTGTATATTTACAAACCTATCAATATTTAATAGCACGGTGTGATCTTTAGATCCTCAGGTCTGGAAAGAAAAGAGTCTGCCTTGTTTGGCAAAGCTTGCAAAATGCAGGTGTAATTTGGGCTTGATGTGACTTTATGCTTTGTGTTGCTGCGCAGGCCATGCATGGCTTCTGCGTGATGAATGCTCACATGCGGGATGATGCAAGCGAGCTGTCTGTGTGCTCTATTTCTGCTGTGAGGAACTGAGGATATGGCTCAGAATTCAGGTGACTCTTTGCAAATAGGGTTTATCCCCAGGAATTTGAGGCCAGGCTCTGGTGAAGCAAGCTGCATTTCTGTTGCCAGGGCTCTCGCTCAGCGTCGCCCAGCGCTGCCTGGGGGAGCTGGGGAGGCTAGCCAGGGAATTTGCCTCTTTCCACCCCAGCTTTCCCCGGCACTGCTAGCCGATCTGCTGCAATGAGTAAGCTCCGGCACCAGCAGCTCGCGTGCAAGCCGGGGCCTCGGTTCACACCTTTCCTCTCTCAGCCCCGTGGTCCCAAGGCAGTGGGATCTCGTGGGAGTAACGCTGTTTGTGCGTTTGCCGGATGAGCCACGACACCGTCTGCGTTTACCTGATGCTGTTGGTAACCAGCCATTTACTGCTCCTACATGTTACTTAGCTTGTGGTATTTTGAATCTTAAATATGTAAAATGCGGTATTAAGATGTAGGCAGGTTTTGAGGAGTTCACTGCCTTTTCTATTTTTATTCACGTGTTCAGCAGCAGCACTGAGGGGCACAAATCATTTTCATGTATGCAAAAATAATTTCGAAAATGGTATTAGTCTCAGCAGGTGAGGCCTTTTGTTTCTTCCATGTTTATGTACAAATTCCTAGGGAACACTAAATATTAAATTGAAATAACCCTCCCTTATTATTACACAGCTATGGATTCAATTTAATTCTCTTCAGATAAGGTTTTTCTGGACACATATTTGCAATTGCCTGTCCTGTAAATACAGTTCAGACTACAGCCAGTGGCTCCTTCCTACGTGCCTTTTCTGCGGGAAAGGCACTGTATTTATGTGCTTTTGGATTTTTTGGACGTAGGCACTTTCCTTCTCATTCTCATTATGTTTATGGATTACAGGAGTGCTGTAAGATGTCCCCCTTCCCCCCTTAACTGGACAGAGAAATGGGTTAATCTCTCCACAGAGCTATTCCTCTACTTCACCACCTGTTTCCAAATCCCAGTTGCCAAAGGAAGAAAAATACGGAGCCCAGCCTGAGCCTGAAGACTGTGGGGATGGCGAAGCCCCGGCACCTATTGCACACAGGGACTAAGGCTAAAAATGCAGGGTGAAAATGGGAAAGAATTTGCTATGTGTGTTTTGCTGTGGCTGGCAAACAACTCTTTAAATTGCATCACTACTGTTCATGTTTTATAGCCACCTGGGCTTCAGACATTTGGTGCTAGTGTATAATGCCTTCTCATGGAGAGCACAAGGACTTTTAAAACCTTTGCTCGCCTCCTCTGACAAGATACCCTGGAGATTCAGAGGTGAGACTATAATCAGCCAAAATTTTACATTTTACTCTTTACACTAAGGAATTAGTCTCATTTTTATGAAAATAAATATATGGTCTAGCTCTCCTAATAAGACTGTCTCCACTGTGTTTAAGTAATAATCATTTATTGTTTAAATACAGTAGAGGCTGTAACAAAATGCTGTCAAGAGCCATCACACTCATTAACCTGCCAGCTAATTAGCCTCCTCCTGCCTGATTGCTGACAAGTTCTTCAATCTGAACCTATCGCTGTTGTGTCAGCGCTGAAGCACCAAGCGAAGTGGAGGAGGGCTCCATTAGATGTTTGCGAACAAAGTCTGTGCATTAAAGGTTTGTTTTCTGCACTCCAACAAATGTTACAGCATTAATATTCTCAGCTATAATTAAATTGGCAACTCTTAATTATGGTAATTAGTGCATTAACCATTTCTTTCCCGGCATCACTCCCAGGCGAGGCTCAGGAATTCAAGACGAAAGCCAAGGCGATGCCCGTTGCCCTGTGGAGCTGACGTGCCTGGGGGGGTCAGAGCCTCCCCTTCCCGAGGCAGCCAGCGCCCGCAGAGCAGAGCACAGGGGAGAGGAGGAAGAAAAGCCAGGGTGTGTTCGCACCAAAGACCTTATACTTAGTGTTACAGAAACACCTATGGAAATATAATGAATGCAAATGTCCCCACCTAAGTCGACCAAGGTGTAAGACAGTGCTTTGGCTGGCTGTCGTAGGAGCAGAGCAGAGCAGAGCAGATGATTGCCCTTTCTGCAGTCTCCCAGACTCTAATTGGTCACCCAAATTTTCTGTCCCAGAGAATTCAGGAAATGAGTTTTTTTCGGTATCAGTTGGTTGCCTTTGAACTAATGTTGACATGACAAAACCAACCTGTGAATTGCCATAATTTGCATTAGTGCCCCAGTATTTGGAGTGCCTTAGCAGCAGATTGACAGCGGGATGCATGTCCCCGGTGGCATGGAGAGTCACTTGAAGGACCTGACGAATGGAGGCAGTAGTTCAGAAGATCTCCAGTCCGTCTCTATTGCCTTGTGGCACTGTGTTCAGAGGGGAAACAGCTTGCTTTTGGTACAGAGGCTGAGGTCTGGCTGCACTGGTGCCTTGAGGTTGATTGGAAATAGGTGCCAATATATTTTCGAGGCCTTAGTTCCTAGTGCTTTTTAGCCAAGACTCCTAAGGGCTTTGTAGAGTGACCTAAGTGCCCAGAGTCTTACTCGCCTTCTGAAGAAACTGAGGCATGGGGAGAAGTGGTTTATCTAAAATCACGCTGCAATTTTGGCATAGGATTGGGGCAGAGACCTGGGTGCCTGGTCTCAGTGCACAGCCCAGTTCACCGCCCCAGCTCCTGCTGTAACACGCCTCTCCTTTGTCTGGTATCCAGATACAGTTGGGATTTTACCTGACGTGAGCCTGGTTAGTCCCTGTTCTGCTTACACCGGCCGTGGCGGGAATGTTTTGGAAATCAAAGCAAGGTCAGTGCTAAATGCTAAACAGCCAGTGAGTAAAGGGCTGGTACTCATCTGAGCTAAATTGGAGACATAAAGATCAAATAAATGTAAGACCAGCTCCCATCACTGAAAGTAAATTATCCCAGTGAGGCCAGGCGGGAGAGTCTGATGAACCTCAGTGCACCTGCAAATGATGCTGCACGTTTCTTTGCATGCAGACGCGCCAGGCCAAAGCAAACATCTCTGCTTGAGTCGTGCAGAAGAGAATCTTTCCAATCAGCCCTGAAACCTGTCTCCAAGTTTATCCCCTTATTTCAGGGAGAAGGGAAGTTCTGCCCTGATGTCTCTGGTGTAAGACAGCAGCTTTTCAGGGGTAGCAATTCTTGCTACTTTCAAAGGGGGAAAATTGTTACCTTGATATTAGCTTCCCCCTCCCGCAGCGCATAATAATTCTGTATGTATATAGTAAAAAGGGAGATAACCCAAGGCAAATTTAATTTCAGATTGGTTTTTTGCTTAATGCATTATTCATAGTATTATTTATATCATCACTTAGACATATCCCTGGCAATAAACTGAAAACTTAACTTTAACAGTAACGGTCACCTCTGTTTTGGGGGCGATGGTGGGCTGGAAGCCTTTGGCTCCACTTCATCACATTGCAAGGGTTTTAATAAGGGATGCAGTGTGGGGGAGGGTATTTAATGAGGGGCTTGGAGGGGGTTGTTTGGCAGCTTTTTTTTTCCCCCCAACATTTTTGCTGCATGACCTGGTTTTGCATTTTTCTGCATCTCTGTTCATCTAATTAGGATGTTCTAAAAAGACCTGGACCACTTATTGTACAGAACTGTAGCCTGTGGGTATTTAATAAGGAGCTTTCAGTGGTACATTTGCATCTTTAGCTTGGGGTCTGAATAGCGAATTACCTTAAAGATCATTAGAAGCGCTGCTGTATTGTTAAAATCAGGCCATGATATTCTAATGACAGTTTAAAACTTGAGGCATTCCCTGTAACACAGTTCACCCCAGCATAATTGTGCGTTGCACGGGTGACCCTGGTATAAACTGCTGATATTCCCAGCTTCTTCCACCGCGCGTTGCTGCAGGCAGGTAGGTTTCCACCCAAACACCCAGCCACCTAAGGAGTGCGGCAGCGACAGCAATAACAATGAGCCTTTTGCTTGTTGTGTGCGCTCAAGTGTGCGGCTATTACACAGCACCGAAGCCTTACAGGGAAGAGAAACGCAATTTGGAGCCAATGAGCAGAGGGCTGCTGATGCATGCCTCACCACCCAGCGCCGCTCCCAGGCCCCTCCTGGCTTGCTCCCGTGGCCGAGAGGACTCTGCAGCCCAGCTGCAGGTCGGAGCCACGCACAGCAACGGGCACCGTCGGCCTTGGGCGCTCCTTAGGTTTCCCCAGGATTTGCATTGCACTACAACGATGGGGTGCTCCCAGAGCCGCTTCCACTGAGGAGCCACACGGGCTTTGAGAACGAACAGGAGAATCCAGGGCTCAGGGACAGCCCTCGGGGGGCTGGGACCAGCGTGGCCAGCTCGGCCGAGGGGCTGAGCCCCTTGTGCATCCTTGGGCTTGGGTGCCCTGGCTATGCCTGGCTTCGCCCAGCTCCTCCTTCCAAAATGCAGCCCTCTCTCCATCAGCTCCTTTTGGTTAATGTTTCCACTCTCCATGACACATTTTGTGGAGCTGACAGGCTTTGTGGCCGCGCGGGTCTTACGGCATAATGTGGAGAGGTTTCCCGTGGAGGCTTTCACATCATACTTGCCAAACGAGTGAAAATGCCAATGGAGCGCTTCTCCGGCTCTTCATTACAACCTAGATAATTGTTGGTACTGGTGTCCATTAGCAGAGAAGCATGTGCACCGTTTGGCATTTCCCAACTTTCTGGTTATTGTTTCCTGGCCACAAAAGTGACCCCAAGCCCCGAGTCCAGGCTGGCTGTTCTGGGGCCTGTGTCCAGGGTCTGACAGGGCCCGTGTAAACGAGGGAGCCCCGTGTTGTCTTTCCTTCGGCTTTCCTCGGGTGCTGCCAGGTCAAACGTTGCAGGAACCAAAACCCTCTTTGTCCTGAGGGAGCTGCTTTAACTGGGGCGGAGAAGGGTGCTTGAGCCAAGCCTGAGCACTTTTTCTTGAATAAATAAATGCTGGTGGGGGAAGCCGGGCTTTGGTGAAGTCCCATGCTGAGGAATTCCACGGAGAAATGAGGTACCTTCAGGTGAATCCGGTGCTCGGGCAGGGGAATGTTTTTAGATGCTTTTTAAGGTTAAAACTGCCAGGAATAATCTGGTGATTTGGCGGAGGAGCTGTTTGTGCAGAGAAGAATTTCTCTGTAAAAAATTCAGTGTAACCAGCATTATTTTTTTCCTCTGGGATCCCAGACAATGAATGCACAGGCCTGTTCATTAATATCAGTTGTCTTCTGCAGGGAGTATCCAGATTTGTCGTGCCAGGTTTTAAATTTTTAATGTATTACCAGTTCTTACGCGGAGCAGGCCTTTTCTTTGTTCTTTTTTATACTAATACTGTTTTGTATTCAGCCTTGCTCTTGTCTGATACATCTCTTAGTATCCCCTATAAAAGCTCTCCCCTTATCAGCGCCTGTTAGGTTTGACAAAGTCTGTCTTTGTGAGTTTCTGCAAATGTACGCTTCTAATTTTCTTTTCAGAAGTGCTGGGTGGTGTTTTGTGCAGTAATTGCTACATGCAAATCCGCGGCTGGTTTGGCAGTGCCGGTGCCGTGGCTCTGCAGCGCGGGACCCCCGGGCTGAGGTGTTGGTCGCCGCGCTCTGCACGCGCGGGCCGCTGCGGGACCGGAGGGAGCCATCATCTCCACGGGGACCAGCAGCGCCTCCGAGCTGGAGGGGGACCAGGGACCACCGCAGGGACCAGGGCTCTCACCTCCACCACTCCGCCTTCGGTGTGCCTGCAAAGGGAGTCGCACCAGGCGGAGAACGGTTGCAAGAGTTTTCCTAGCTTTTACGCTTATGAGAAACTTCTGTTTCAGTCTCTTCCCCCTCTGAAAATGCTGCCGCTGTGTTTGTCACTGGCAGTGAAACGCTTGCTGCGGAAGCAAGGTGGAGGCTTAGGGCCGGGGCGGCACACCGTCGTCTGGACTGTGGGTCTGCTGCCCCGTTAGTGGCGTGGTAATTGCTGCACGTGTTGTGAAGAGCCCTCAGGCACGTTCTGGGCTGCGATGTGTCGAGTCGAACCAGACCAAGCGATTTGCATGACAAACTGTAACTCTTAAAAATCATGCTCGTAAACATAAATAATTAATCACATTATAGTTTTTATCATCCTTTTCCTTCCTAGCAGTATTAATAAGTAGCTCATCTTCTAGCAGCACCTGTTAAACCCAAAGCTGTCAGTCTTTATTTTCCCCAGAGAGCCGGAAAGAAATTTGTTATGCAATAATTTCTCTTTCACTTTGTGATGTGACTTCGGTGTGTTTTCTATTGATCTGTGTGTAGACAAGGTGCGAGATTTGTCTCCTTTATTTGCTTGCTTCGTGCACGCACACCGCCAGCCCGGGACGCTGTTGGAAGTACCAGTCGCACCCCTCTCTAAGTGCTGGCCATGGGAACAGTCACTTAGGAGGCACTAACAAGGAGGCAGTCGTGGTGTTCGGCTGTGTGCCTCCACGGTGCCCGGCTGCGCTCCCACACCCTGACCTGACAGCGCAGGAGGAGCCCCTCTGGGACAGGCAAAGTGCACAGACCCGTTGGAAAATTTGGCTCACGTTGCAAGTCGTGATTTCCTGCAGTTTATGGAATGAATAAAAGAGCAGGTGGAGATGTGCGGCACGTGTAGAGACAGGCTGTTCTGCAGCTCTTTACTGATCATTGCGTCTGTTCGTGACACCGACGGACAGTGATGAGCCCAGTCGGGCGAGGGGACCCTGACTCAGCTGTGGGCTGGAGCTGCCCTCATGCTCGGGGCTTGAGAGATGGGGAGAAGTCATGCGACAGCCCCCAGTGGCTCCTTTGGGGAAGAGCACCAGCATTTTGAGAATAACCTTTATTTCCGCTTGATTTCCCTCTTACAATGGACATGTGCTAAACAGTGCCTCCTCCCAGTGAGACCCCTTTTGGGGGCCACCCAGCTGGATGGGTTTGATCAGGACAAACTGCTCCCCATCCCTCCTCTGCCCCTGCTGCAGTCCTCTGTTGCCTGATGGGCAGCCTCACCCCGTACCCTCTCGAGCAGCACAAGGTCTCTCGTTTCCTGGTGGCCCCGGCTCATGGTTAAGGGCCATGATGACTCTGCGCGTGCTTTGCACATCCCGCAGTGGCACAGGGCGGTGTGAGGGGCTGGGCAGCTCCGTGTTTCCGCAGCCGATGCCGTACATGGCTGCGGGGCCTGGGGCTGCTCCCTGGGGCTGTCCAGCACCAGTTCCAGTGCTGGGCTCCCCAGGAGAGGATGCTCACACACGCCTGCGCATCCATCTCCCTCGCATCAGGAATGCAGCTTGCACTTGTCACGTCCCTGCGCTGCTCAGGGTCCATTTGCCCTTTTGGGGTCAGGTCTCTGCTCAGTCAGCTCTGGCGGGCCATCCCCCGCGTCGCTACCCGCACCTTTCGGCTGTGGATGCCCTGCTGTGTTCGGTGCCCACAGTGCCCGTGGCGCCGGTGGCGTGGGGAAGTTGCTGCGTGGGGCCACGACTCCATCTGCGCTGTCTGTCCCTCTCCTCTTCCTCAGTTTACAGCCCTGAAATTCCAATTTAATACTCATGCAAAGAGGGCTGCAATAAATCTTGTAGTCAGCATTAAATATTGTTTGTTTTAGCTGCCTTGCACTTCATGTTTCCCCTTTTAAGGGGAGAGCCATTACGAAAGGTTAGATTCACAGTTAGTGGCGCTTTAGCTCTCCCTTTTGAATCAGTGAGGTTGCCGTTTTATTGCTCTCTGACTTGCACTTCAGTGATGAGAGTAAACTAGCATCAGATTAAAGGTCAGCAAATCCCATCAAAGAGAGGAATATTAGGGGCACAGATAGTTGGAGAGGCAGCACACCACTGGGTATTGACAGGGTGATTCCAGGGTATCACTCAGCAGAATTATAGCTGCCCAGAGAGTCAGTACTGCTTTAATGAGCCTGTGTGAAGAGGAAGAGGGTGGATTTATGTAGTTCCTCATAATTTTCTGTAGAGACTGTTATTGCAGACATTCTGTAGAGTGTTCTGGTCTTTCATTTAATTCAAAGGTCCTGGAGCTTTTCCATCCAAAGATTCCTTTCTGTTAGCTCAAATCAAAGCTGACATCCCTGCCTTTACCACCTGAAGCACCTGCTCTGGGAAGGGCTTTTCCCTGGCAGGTTCCAAGTCCTCTGTGCTGCTAACCTAATCTGCGGGTCCCGTGCTGGGGGCTTGCGGGCTGTGTATTTCACCTCTGGACAGGCAGCTAAAATGATCATTTCTGTTTCATTCTGAAACGGGCATTCGAAAAAGATGAGAATTTACAGTGTGTTCTTCTGTGATTTCTGGGCTGGGAATCCCGCATAGTTTCTGTCCCTACCGGGTAAGTATTACCTTTAGTGCATGGTTTGCATGAATATATATGTGCTTGCTTTGCTTTGTTGAAATGCAATTAAATAAAATACAGACAGCACAGAGAAGAGATGTGCCTCGCACAGCCCCATCAAACCACATAATGGCGTGTAAACCTCTGTGAGAAGGACAACACCATGAGAGACAACAAAGTTGGCAGCATTTATTTCTATTCCTTCCTCTCCCTTTGTTGCTAGTATATCAAGCAGGAGATCTAATGTTTATGCTGGGCAATAACAAAAGAGTTCCAAGCATTGTCCAAAACCAGTGCATTTTCTCTGAAAACAGAGCAGCTGGAGCACTTCTCTGTGTACCTAGTTACATTATAAGGCTCACTTAGTATTTATACAGCTTTTGTTTACAGCTTGCTAAAAACAACAATTTATGAGCAACTTTACCGATCAGTTTAGAATCTGTTCAGTTTTATTACCCAGTGTAGATATCCATTTATGTGATTTATTGTTAGGAAATTCTACATGTATAAAACTTTGATCATATTTTTACATAAGTGTGCGATTTTGCAATGTTAAAGCGGAGACCTCGTTCGCCTGATTTACCGCTGGGGAGCGGGCCATGCAGCCCGCGCTGTCCTGCTCTCTGGGGACCCACCGCAGCCCCCCTGCTTTTGGGGACACTGGGCACGTGGCACAGCCACGTCACCTGGAGCCCCCCCGACAGCAGCACCGCTTTGCAAGGTCTCAGGGCTTTAGTCATGATCAGGAGCAACCTGATCTAGTGAAAGATGTCCCTGCCCGTGGCAGGGGGGTTGGCACTAGATGATCTGCAGAAGGTCCCTTCCAACCCAAACCATTCGATGATTCAATGATATCGCTACCAGGCTGCACCCAGCACCCCTCAAATCAGCATCACGAGGAGTGCCCGGTGGCTTTCCTGCTTCCCTAATCCACCGTGCTCCACACAGCCTGCTCCATAAAGCCAGGCTACGTCCCTTACAATATCGCAAATAAAACTTTATGTCATGCTGTTACATGGATGTGTCCTGCCAATGACGGTGGCCCTCATGGCATGCTAATGCTGCACGCGGGGACGCAGCCACGCATCGGGGACAAGGAGGATGCCGTGCCGGGGTCAGTCCCTCTGCTCGAGAACAAGCACATGCAGTCCACATTTTATATTTGGAACATTTTGTAAGATGGAGAAATAAGATGGCTGCAGTAGCGGAGGAGGAAAGACGTGCAAAGAGAAGTCAGGTAAATTATCTGGTCTGTGAAAGATTCTTACTGCCGTGAGGGATTTATGGGTGAAGTTTATGGAGATCCATAAAGTCCATGGCTAAGCAAATCTGGTGTTTTTAACTGGAAGTGGGGTACAATATTTTCTTCCTTCCTGGGGAAGATGCGTGCTCGTGGTCTTTATGTAGTGGCTGCACAGTTGCCGAGAGGAGATTCTCCATTAACAGTATCACATCTGACCGCTCTCTTTAAGTTCAGTGAATTTTCATGCATATGTAAATATGGTTACATCCTTCTTAGAATATAAAGACTGAGAAGTCCTTGACCAAGCACAATGCAGAAACAGCATTAGGGTAAGTGTTCATTTGTAGAATCAGCATTATTAAAATAAGTGTGTGTTTTGGAAACGGCGTGATACCATTACAACTGTGGTGCAAGGGGAAGGTTCCTCGGATACTGCCTTGATGTAGAGTTTCCGAGCCGTGTGCAGGGAAATCATTACTCAAACAACTGCAAAAGAGTCAAAGCAGTCTTTGCTCAGGATTGCAAATGAAACTGGATCACTCTAGCAAATGTAATTAACTCCCTGAACTGGGCCCTTCCTTAGCTCTCCTCCCCGCTTACCTCCCTGCTTTGGAAGGCGGCCTCTGGAGCACAGAGGGGCAGTGATGAGGAGCTATCGAGTGCTTTGCTTCCTCAAGCTGAGCACAAATAAGACTGACATTTTAGCACTAAGTGCAAGTCAAAAGTAAGCAAGAAAAATAGAACGATCCAAAAGAAGAAAATGGAATCAG
>NC_134966.1:12697500-12717500 GCF_965638725.1 Aptenodytes patagonicus
GAGCTGGAGTGGATTAAAACCAGAACATTGTTAAACATACTGACACAAGAGCAGAGGAGGAATAAGATAAACAGGAGGAACGGCTCACCAAAACAATACAGAAAAATCATCCCCCTATTAGCAGCACCGCATGGGCCAGGAGTTGTGTAAGAGCAAGGGCAGCGAGTCCAAGGGAAAAGAGGGGGTGAGGGACAGAGCAGTCCCGACGCAGCCGTGCCGGCTCCGTGCAGCTGGGGTGGGCACAGAGCTCCCTTGGCCGGGGACCACCACCCCTCCTGTGGCGGGGACCCCCGAGTGCGGCATCGCCCTCCCTGGCCGTGTGCTCAGGCAGCAGCACGCGTGGCCGGAGCCGTGGCAGGGCTGTCCCCAACACGTGTGTGCCAGCCCAGGGGCGCGCCGGGACGATGTGTTGTATTGTCAAACCGTGCTCATCTGTGGACCTCTGAACAGGCAACAGAAATAATTTAAAGAGATGATGAGACATTTTTATTATTCCCATGAAATTATATGGAATTTTAGTTTTAAATGAACGTGGCAGGTTTAAAATGTGTATTATAGAGCAAAATTAATGCTGTGCTTTCTTGAGTCTGGAAGGTTGGCCAGTCCGGGGGTCATCTCCCGCTGTGCGTGGGGTTTGGGACACCGAGGGTGAAATCTGTTTGTACGGGAGCGGCTGCTGTTCGCAGCTAGTGCAGAAAGCAGCATCGCTGGTGTTCAGCTGCATGCGTGGCAGCTGTGGATGGTGCTGCCATGTCTGGCGCAGCCCGTTCGGAGCCCGCACCGCTGCGAGGAGCGGAGACAGGCACAGGCGCCTGTGAAAACACATGGGGTGCCAACGGCAGACCCCTGGGGAGCCGCTCTATCCAGAGCATGAATACCTGCTCTTAAACAGATTTAAAGAGGTTAATTGGGCTGGGGTGTACTGGTTGCATTACATCTCTAATGGACATGTTGATTCAAGAAGCCATGGCTCTAGTGATTTTTGTACTACTGTAATTATTTTTAAACTTTCTTTTCGGCACTGTTGATAACAGCTTGAGACTGTGCCTGCATGGCCTGATTAAACTTACAAATTGTCAGCCTTGATCTATAGGACGCAGAAGAGATTGCTGACTGAGCATCGCTTTGGAAATTCTCGATTTAAAACAAAAATTACCTTTAAAATCTCGTTCCCAACAATACAGTGCAAGAGCACTGGCGATTTTAAACACATACTCAGTATCCTGGCATCACGATAGCAACCAAAGTCCTGCATGGCAAGGGGAAGTTTAATTCCGTCTTGTCTATCCTCAGTCTGTGAGCAGACGCTGTGGAGCAGCGTACTGCCCTGCAGAGGAGCGGGGCAGCCCTGAGCAAGGGGCCGCCGGAGCCTCCGCACCCCGCTCCCACAGCAGCCATTCCCAAGGCCATGCCCCCAGCTCTGTCTCCACCATTTTCCTCCTCCAATGTGAAATTTCAGCTCCACCTGTGTGGAGCCAGAGACCGTGGGCACGCATGGAAATGGCTGCGTCCACAGGATTTGTGCCGGTGGGAGCCGCAGCACCTCCCTGCTTTTTGCCTGAAGTCTCCTGTAGTTGAGGAGCAAGTGGCAGCTTTTTCTCCAGGCATTTTAAACCAACGCTTGGACCTCGCAGGAGGGGTGAAATCCAGTGGTACAAGTCTCCGTAAGAGTAACGTGGTGCTTAGATCCATTTGGAAGGAAATGAGAAGCAAATCAATTATTTCCAAATAAATAATGCACTTACTTTTACCACACGGCCTTGCATCAAAGTGATATAATATATAGGATAATGCCAGCCTTGTGTAGATTTAGCTCTGTCTTGGAAAACAACCGGAAGGTGTATGTCTCTGTACTCATGCGAATACTCCTTTAATACTTACAATGAGGTATTTAAAGATTCTGCAGGGTCCTTCAAAAGCCTCCTGATGTTCCTGCTCTGTATGTGAACCGAGAGGGTCCTACAGCACTGCCATCACCCCACAGCACCTGCCTGGGCTGCGGTGCATGGGGCCTGCCCTGGAGGAGGGTGCTCGTTCGGGTACCACCGCAGGGACGGAGGAAGGGCCGTGGGCAGGTCCGGTCCCCGTGGCCCTGCGGGGCAGGAGGGCTCTGCAGGAGGGCTCCTCACAGGCGTGCAGCGAGCGGGCAGCGGCCGGGCAGATGCAAGAAATACTGACTGTGTTTTCTCTTGTTCTCTCTTTTCTGCCCAAGGTTTGAGCATCCGAGGAGCCCAGGAGGAAGACCCTCCCGATCCCCAGCTAATGAGACTAGACAATATGCTTCTGGCAGAAGGAGTCTCAGGTCCGGAGAAAGGTGGGGGATCGGCGGCAGCAGCTGCAGCCGCAGCAGCCTCTGGAGGGTCTTCAGATAACTCTATTGAACACTCAGATTACAGAGCCAAATTGACCCAGATCAGACAAATCTATCACACAGAGCTGGAGAAATATGAACAGGTCAGACATCAGCCTCTCAGTTGTACGTGTACCTGCCGCTGCTCTCCTCTGCACCTCTGCTTGCCAGCACCCGCCGCTGCTCAGCTCCGGACCACATTCCCTCCTCCCCTTCCCTACCCCTCTCCCCTGTAAAGAGCCGTGATGCTACGGGAGTCCGCTGGGCTTCGAGGAGCCGTTCGCTGGACCCAGGACGCATGTCTTGCATGCCTGAGTGTTTTCTGTTGTCTGTAACTGCATAAAAGCAGCACTCGAGCCCGTGTTTCTCCTCTTTGAGCCAGGCCAGAGAGGGAGAGAGGAGGAGAGTTGTCTGTCACTCGGTGCCACTTTCGTGCCCCGTGATGAAGTGTTGCAAGGCTGGGTCTGGCGAGTCGGGGAGCGCAGGCAGGCGAGGGCCATGCTGGCGATCTCAGCCCACGGGCTCCCGGAGCAGGCGGCAGGAGGCTCCGGTGCAGGGCTCGGCCACGGTGGGTCGGCCGTAGCAGGTTGCAAGGGAGCAGGCAGCGAGGCGCCGGCACGGCACCGCTATGGATAGGAAATATGGAAATCCCGGTTCAGGCAGACATTGGCACTCGGTGTCTTTGTTTGGAGTGAAGAGCGTGCTGCAGAGACCTGTGGGTTTATGTTCACCGCTGGGACCTGGTGACCCGCCACATTTGCCACGTCGGTGGCACCGGGAACGTTTGCCACATCCTGCTGGCTGGTGGGGGGTAGGGGGCTGCGCCACCCCGGTTTCCCTGTAATCTGTGGGAGAGACTGCTCTGCCTCCTCTCTTTTCTGGTTTGCAATGAACAACGGCATCAAAGGAGACGGGGGAGGGAAGAATGGCACGAGACCGCTGGCCCTCACAAGCCTCAAGCGATGTCTTAATTTTCCCCTCCCAGAGGTGTCCTAATAAAGCTTGTAAACCCTGAGCGTAATCAGCTCAGCGAACCTCATCAGCTGGTGGTTTCCTGAGCGGAGCCGGGGAAGTCCTGCACTTGCCCCCAGCCCATCACGGCAAAGCGTCGGGCTGTACAGACCAAAACCACAAAAGAGATGTGGAGGCAGTGATAAAACCGCTCAAAACCACAAGGGCGAGGAGAAGAGTGCACCGTGCTGCCTGGCTCCTTCGCCAGCCCCTGTGCTCTGCCTTGGCATGCTTCCCCTCCCTGCCTCACCAGCATAAAGCGGGGCCTGGGTGCCTCGATAACTCTTTATTTTGGAGTTTCCCTTTTTTCGTGTGAAGACTCTCTGAAAGGTCTCTGGCTGCTTTACTTTGCTTTTTTCTGCCACCAGAAACAAAGGCATGGTCTGTGGCAGGCCATGCCGACACAGCCGACCGGTGCCGGCCGAGCGTCAGCAGTGGGCAGAAGCGGTGGGGTGGTGGGGAGTGGGTGTGGGGCACTGGTGGAGCGTGGAGGAGCTGTGGGGGGACGGCGCCTGCCGGCACGGTCCACGCAGCATCCTGCTGCAGAGGCCGGTGGGACCGCGGCCTGGGTGGCGCGAGGCCGGCGTGGTTCAGGTGCCGGTGGCACTGCCTCATCTGTGCCGCCTCTTTCACTGTGTTGTTCAAGTGGTGAACAAATAACTGAGCAAATAACTGATAGGGGCTTTGTGCAAATCTCCTTTTCTCCCTCAAACAAACCCCCTCTGCATCCTCCAAGGACCCCAAATGTCCTGCGTGGACCCTTGGGCTCTCCTTGCACCGCAGGGCCAGCATGCAGCCCGTAGCGCTGAGATGGGGATGGCTGTCAGATTAACGAGCACCATCCAGCAGCAGAGTGTCTTATAAAACCACAGGGACACAGGCTGGAGACAGATCTGGGGCCAAAGCAACTGCGGGTCGGTGCTTGCAGCCATTTCCTGGCAAGTGTCCTTTGACTCTAATAAGTTTAATGATGTGGGGGAAGCAGTAGCATTTTTAGCCCTGTAGCTCCATTTACAAAGGTTTCGGCTGAAATGTCACAGCCATCCGTCCACACCACAGGAAACTTTGGAGGATGCTCAAGTGCTGCTAGGAGAAGGAGAGAGAGGTGGAGCTGATCTGAAACATGTACGCTTCCCTGTTGATCCTGACACCCAGCAATGTCTGCTCTACAGAAATATGATAATTTCCCCAGCCTTGCAGCAAACTGTCTCCTGCCGGTTTGTCTCAACGCAGTGCCCGTCTCTGCAGCCGAGAGGCAGCCAGGACTTTGCATCTCTGCCTCCAGTGGCTGCAGGTTCCTGAGAGGCGGGTGCCCTCCTGCAGCCGGGGAGCAGCTCAGCCCCCACGCAGGGGCACCTGCCCGCGCCGGGGGAAGCAGCTCCTGCCATCTCTCTCCTGGCGCAGGTGCTCCTGTGGCCCCGCTGCAGCTGGCAGCAGGAACCAGAGCGTCTTCCTGGAGATGCTTTCCAGGCAGAGTTTGATCCTGACATTTGTTGCCAGTTAGGGGAATGCACTCGGGGAAAAAAAAAAAAGAAAGAGAAATGGAAAGTGTGTCACGCCATCACACAGCTCTCCCCTCGCCATGCGCCAGGAGAAATGGCCATACACAGGCAGCTCCTTCCATAATTTACAGCTACTATAATAGAGATGACATATTGAAAGCTATCTTCTATAATTACACTGAAATACATTTTTTGCTGTAGGCAAAAGTACTGTAAGGGTCCCAGCCTCCCGGAGCAGCCAGGAACCTGCTTCCTGAGTTCACAGATGTCTTCTGATTTCACCTCAAATTGGGGTGAAGAGTGGCTGCTCGGAAGACACCACCAGCCCCACAGAGCGCTGGCTGGTGCCGTGCCCCTGAAGAGTGTTTTGGGCCATTTCCTTTCTTTTTGTTGCGCTCGTCTGAGGAGTCCTGATGAAGCATTAAGGCTAGCAGGAGCATCCCCGCTCCTACAAGGTTTCTGAGCAGGTTAACAAGGCCATCACTTATAACCTGACATTATTAATAATGTCTCGGGCACCAAGCAGAGGCCTGAAAAATAGTACTGAAAAGGTATCAAGTAGCTTGGATGCTATAAATAAACAAGAGAAAACAAGACAAAGCATCAGAGTCTTCTGAGCTTACTTCCACTCTGCTGCACTGAAGTAGCTCTGCAGATGGGAGGTGCTGGTGAAGATAAATTAAAACCAGGCCCTCTAAGTAGCTGTAACCAAACGAAGTCTCAGCAAGCAATTCAAGTAAACTCAGGGAAAGATTTTTGCTTCTTGAAAGCAAGAAACTCACTTTAGCTTTGAAACATCCAATTTTTGATACTATATTTGTGGTGAAATATTTCTCATGGAAAAGACATATCTGAAAATATTTTTAATGCAAAAGTTGCCATTTTTATTGTACTTTAAAATTGAATTCCCCGGATCTGCAAACAAGGGGGCACGTGGCAAGCTGTATGCCTGAAATGTTCTTTCAGTGCCAAATACTTGGATTCAGCCGTATCTTTGGGACAGTCAGAGCTGCTCTCTTGTATCAGGGAGGAGTTGCTGCATTTCGGTGCCTACGTTACCTTATCTCTGTGCATCGTTTACCGGGTGAGCCAAAGCTGGTGCTTTTGCCATCAGTCGGATGGCTGGACCCAAGCTTTGCATGCTAAGATTGTCCAGGCAGCTCAGCAGACGACACACAGGAGGGATGTGGTCCCGGTGCAGCGAGGCCAGCGGGAGCAGGCACCGGTGCCCAGCTGCCTCCCCTGCTCAGGCCGGGGGCTGCCGCGCTTCCCTGGGGGCTCGGAGCCCGCTCCTGTGCCAGGTGGGCGAGCTGCTGTGCCGGGTCTGCCTTCACACAGGCCAAAGCTTTGGGATGGGAGGAGGGGAAACAGGTCACCCAGGACAACTTCTGCTCTCCCTGGGCGAGAGGAGGGTGGCCGGGGGTGCTCAGGGCAGCATCCCCATCTCTTTGGCGTGGCAAGAGGGGATGGTGGCTGGTCACCTCCGCGAGCTTTGCTGCCTGAAATGTCAAAACAGAAAGAAAAGATGCAAATGGGAAGCGAGGATGAGACGTGTCGAACTCCTTAACCTGGCACTCAAAGTCTTGAGAAAGTCAGGGAGCGGCAGCTGGTGGGAGGAGCCGTCGCGTCTGCGCTGGCGTGGAGCAGTGGTGAGGTGGTGCAGCCTCCGCGGCACCGTGACCCCGGCGCGCTCGGCGGTAGCAGGCGAAGGGTGTCTGCACCAAGGCTCACCGAGCCCTGCCGAAGCACTGCCTCCAAACGGGTGCAGCAAGGATGTAAATTAGCCTGTAATTTACTTTCGGTAGTGTAAAGAAAAAAAAATCACTTTGCCTGAAGTGTATGCATCTTTCTTAAGGGTGTACCCAGATTTTAATTATCTAAATGTAAATACTTAACGAATTTTACTTAGAGTAATGAGCTAAAGTGCACACTACATAAATGAGATGTTCTAATTAATCATGTATGAACTACTGGTTTAAAGAAAAGCTATGTGAATTCTGCGAATGTTGGGCTATTGCCAAATTGCTAATCAGCATTTGCATTCATAGATGGCTTCACTTAATAAGTTGTGAGACGTTCAGCAAATGTTATAGGAAATTATGAGTTTTTAGATGCATAAACTTTTCACTTTTAACTCTTTCCCTCGCACAATCTATTGAAATGCAGGAGAATCCCTGAAAATGTGGTTGTCAGACAAATTACATAGATATTTTTCACCCTGACTTTAGAGGAAAAAGGGGAGCTAGAGTCAAATGGATATGTAACGTATGGGGTCTGGACGAGATACTTGCAGTGTTTCCACCGCATGATTTACTGGCTGCTGAGCGTCGTGCTCATCGCCCGTTACGTTAGATGCACGAAAGTGAAATCCTGTGGCCTTATTTGGCCGTGATTGCAGCCCTGCGGCGCATTACGATGGCTGGCCCTTGCACAGCCAACACACAGACCTCCCACAGATGCATCAGCCTTGCATACATCCACCTTCATCTGATAAGGGTTTGGGGAGCAGAGAGCAGTTTGCCTTGGGCTGCCCATAGACCCCGTGGGGGCCAGCGCAGCACCCGGCCCCTCTTTTTTTCCCAGGACTCCATCAGGACAGGGGTAGGTTAGTGCCCGAAACATGCTCGAATACCAGGCTGGCCCCCAGGAAGGGATTAGCCCCGTGGCCACCACGCAGCTCTGCCTAGCAAACAGCAGTCCCAGGGTTTGTTTTTGAAAGAGATAAGGGAGACATAAATCAGCAGAGTTTGTGGCAGCTTCCAGCCTGCGTGGGGGAAGCCGGGATGCCAGCGTGACAGCCGCCTGGTCATGCAGAGGCTCGGATCAGGCGGCGTCTGTTGATGATGCAGCCTGGAGAAGTTTATATCATCGTGTCCGTTCGCCTGCACAGTCTGGGACTGATAATTGATGTCTCCTCGTGCCTTCCCTCCTCCAGCACCGCAGCAGCGCAGTGCGGGCCAGGCTCGGGCACGGCTTCACTGAAACCCACCCTCTAAGGGGACACACAGGGTGCCTCAGAAGGGACTAGAGCTCCTCACTTGCTGCGGGGTGTTAAGCCTGCCTGCTGCCTGCGTGGGGCTCGGTGGGTTGCAGGACAGGCAGCCCTTCCCAGGTTTTACACGCTTGGCTGCTGAGCACGTGCTGGTCCCCATTCGCATCCTTCTGTCTGCAGCCATTACACGTGCCGATCCTGAGCTCTCCTCTCCACCACAGTCTGGCTGGGGCCACGGGGACGCAGCCTGCTCCGAAAGGGATAAGCACGGAAAAAGCTGTGCCGTGTTTGCTCAGCTCCCCTGGCTGCCGCAGGACAGTCCTGGGTCTCACAGACAGGGCGCCTGCGATCGGCTCCCGCGGCTGCGTCTGGAGGGGACGGGGCAGCGTGAGGGTCCCCCAGCCTCCGTGGCACTAGCCCCCCCAGCAGCCAGGCCCGAGCTTGTGTCCTTGTGGGAGGGCACAAAACAATTTCTAAGCTTCTCCTTCCTTCCTTTGTAGGCATGTAATGAATTTACCACACATGTGATGAACCTTCTCAGAGAACAGAGCCGGACACGTCCCATTTCTCCCAAGGAGATTGAAAGGATGGTGGGCATCATTCATCGAAAATTCAGCTCCATCCAGATGCAACTCAAACAAAGTACTTGTGAAGCAGTAATGATTTTAAGATCAAGGTTCCTCGATGCCAGGTAAGGCGAGTGCCCCCGGCTCTTTCGGGGGGGGGCGGAGAGGGAAGGGGCAGTTGCTGGGCAGCCCAGGGAGAGCCTGGCCCTGCTGGGAGCTGTGTCCCCACGTGGGCAGGGACCCGCTGGGAGAGGCTGCTCTGCCCCAGCAAACAGCCAGAGCCCTCATCCTTCACCCAGCAGCTGCTGTGAAAGGGGGGTTTCCCGCACAGAGCTTTCATAAACAGCAATGTCTTTTCTACATATTTTAGTGCAAAGACTAGGCTTGTTTACCCTGCTGGTACGGGAGTCACACAGGATTTGTGCAAAGGGCTGTTTTGTCACCCTGGCAGTTATTTAAATGGCTGCCGGTACCGATATCTCGCAGCATAAGGCCAGCCTTGCAAAACACTGACCCCGTTAATGGAAGAGCTAAGTTCTCTGGGAGGGACGTGCCCACGGGCTGCGGCTGACGCTGGGTTGGCAGCTGTGCATGCCCGAGGTAAGAAGGGGGATGATGCTTCCGAAAGCCAGATCTGCTGGCCCATCTCCCAACAAGCTGTTGTCTGACTGGGGTGCGGTAGAAGGCAGCACCTTCCGAACCGCTCACAGCCAGCACGCATGTCCCTTGGACACCTGTGTTGCTGCTGGAGCTCAGCACCCGTCCCCACAGCCTGCTGGCCTCCAAAGCAGGCTGTGCTTTCTGCAGGCTGCAAGGAAGCAGGCAGACGGGGATTAGGAGGGGTTTATAGGCACAGCCGGATTTGTTTGGAAGCGCTGATGAGGTGGGATATCGATCTGCAGCCCCATCCCTTTCACAGGGCTCCTGTCTGCAGAGCAGGACCCTGGCAGCTGGCAGAGCCTGACAGAGCAGGAGCTGAGCCCGGCAGAGCAGGGAGGAGCAGCAGGCACCATGCAGAGCCTGCCTTCAGCAGCTAGCTCATGCTTCACACCTGAAAGCTGTGAGGAGCTAAACAAGAGCAAAATAATTTTATTAACAAGGAGGTCACTGGCAGGTGTGGCAAATTAGGGTAATTACAAACAGTTGGAGGATATGTCTATGGAGAGCTCCTGTAACTGCAAAAGGTAAAGCTTGCAGATGCACGTTTTAAAGTGATTTCTTTAAAAGAGGAAGGTAAATAAGGCAAAATGAGCGGAAGCACAGTAATGAGATAGACATAGCTCTAGGGAGAGAGTCTGCCTGCTCCAGGATACAGCATAGTTAGCAGCATCGTGATACTGCTGGAAGAGAGCGCTGGGGATTGCCGCTCGGCTGCCTGCTGGCCTGGGGCGCAGGCAGTTTGATTGCAACCAGCCCTGAGGGGAAGGGAGCTCTGAAGGAAATGTTTAACCAGTGCTTTTGAGAGGATGTTCTGAGGAGAAGGAGAGCAGCCGACATCGGCTCGGAGGGAAGGCACCGCAGCTGTGCAGATGCTGCTGCTGTAACCTGTGCGGTGAGAGCACAGCAGTGGGCTGGCTGCCTGCCGTGCCAGAGGGGCTGCGCTGCTCCCCGGCCGGCGCTGCCTCGCTGTTGGGCTGGCTGGAGCACGTGCTGGGCGGTGTGCTTCAGAAGGGCTTCGCTTTCTGGCAAGGCTGCGAGGCTGCACACCTCAGTACCCATCCCATGCGGCGCGAGAGCCTGGGCCTTGCTCAGCCCTCGGCAGGAGGGTGTACAGATGGGTCTCCCTCGCAAAGCCCCGAAAGCCACTTGCTCACAGAAGCCAATTAGCTCAATGAGTGCTACGTAAGGACATGGCAGTGAGGCCGCCAGGTCCTTTTCCACTGTGCTCACCCCAGACACCTGTGCAGAAGCCCCAGCTGACCTGCTGCTAAAGGGAAAGAGGTTCGTTAGGCTGCTGTCAGCACAGAGTGATTTAACAGCCGAGAGGTTCAGGTTGGGTTGCATACTTGGGTGTGGAGGTGCTGCAGGCAGGCTGCCTGCCCAGCTCAGCGCCCTGCCTTGCCTTTCGCTTCATCACATTCTCTGCCACAGCACACAACTTGGCCTGCGCACCCATGGGATGAAACCCCAGGTGGAGGTGGATGGCACAAAGCCAGAAGCAGAGTCCAGACCCTTGCAGGGCTGGATGTAGGAATGTGGGTGTTGCAGCCTGCTGCCTGCTCTGCATGGCATCAGGGCAGAGCCCAGCTCCAATGGAGAGCTGCCCCAAAGAGATCAGGGGTACTAAGATGGTGCTGCCATGTTGCTGCGTGCTGCAGCATGGGCATGTGAGATGAGGGTTGCTTCCACCCCAGCTGACCCTGCCAGAGACCTGTTTGCGTCTGGAAGAATAGCTGTGGTTTTCTTTTCTCATTTCAGACGGAAAAGGCGTAACTTCAGTAAACAAGCCACAGAAATCTTGAATGAGTATTTTTACTCTCACCTCAGTAACCCCTACCCCAGTGAAGAAGCCAAAGAAGAGCTGGCAAAGAAATGCAGCATCACAGTATCGCAGGTAAGCAGCGGGTGGGAGCGGGTCCCTGCCCCCGTCCCTCCGCATCCCGGGCAGTGCATCGACCTCCCGGCTCCCCTTGCAAAGCTGCCGTCTCCCGCTGGGCTCTGGGATGTGCTTCTGACAGAGGTGTGCGATATGGAGCAGGTCCCTGCCCAATGCACCTTCGTAATCCCTTCAAATTTGCATTACTGACCGTGATAAAGTTCAGCAGGGTGATGGAGCATGACTAAGCTCTGCAGGAAAGGCAGCATGCCTGCGGGTGGCTGGGGTTGTGCTGGGGTAAGAAGAGTGTGCGTAGAAAGATGAAGGTAGAAATAAAAAGGATATAAGATTAGCACCCTACTTTACGTCAGCTTTCTCTCTGCGCAATCAGTAAGATTCCTGGCTGAGCCTTACTGTCTGTTATGAATTCATTACAACTTACCATTATTTTGGGGGAAGGCCAGTTTATTGACAAACATATAATCTATCTCTATAGATCAGAATTTCTTTGATTGCTTGAAGTTGTTTTTCTAAGCCAGCCAGAAATTCAGCCTCTTGATACGCTGAAGTGACATGAGTGGTTTCGCTGTAGCAAAAATGTATTAAGCAGATTTGCTCCTTTTATCACGTATAACAGATGTTACTGTGAAGTTAATGCAAGAAAACCAGCATCTCCCTAATCAGAAATGCACACTCTCGTTGGCTACGGCTGCTTTCTGTATAGGCCAAAGTACATTTACAGCTCCGGACTGGTGTCTCGCAGCAACGTTCAGGCTGATGGCACTGCTCCATCGAGCTTTCCTTCACCAGATAGCTTAAAAAGCAAAAGAACACTTTGCATTTCTTGTGGCCTGTATGTTTGATAGAAAACCAAATGAGTCTGGCTCATACAGCTTGGGGAAAGTTGCACTTGGGTGGCAGGGAAAGCTCACCAGCAGTTTCCAAGTTCTCCAGCCACCTGGGGGGCTGGTGTGCCATCTCCTCCCAGCTCCATCAGCTCCGCTTATCAATATTTCAGGTCCTTTAGAGGAACAATGCCTGCGGCGAATGTGTTAACTATTAATGATTGCAGGCTGCAGTATTGGCATTATTAGCAATGCAACCTTTAGCTTTATAATTAAGACCTGCGTTGAGATTTACTTTATAGGTCTCCACTGAATGCATGAAAAATTCAGGCACTTTATTGAAGACTTTGAAATGAAAGGCCGCCCAGCTCCCCCAAATTTGATATTACTTAATTGACTTTGGATGCACCTGCAATACAAACCCTAGCAAAACTGCCCTATGACATGAGAGGCCATTGGAGATGTGTGTGTGTTTGCCGTGCTCTCTCCTTGCTCGTTCCTCAGCACGCACTGTGCTTCGAGTGGGGTGGGAAGCGCATGTGCCCAGTGCCAGGGGACAGTAAGGGATGGAGATGGGGACAGTTTCTCCCAGTTCACTTAGGAGTGGCTGTGGTGATGAGCAGGAATTTTGGGGGGGAAATCCAGCACCAAACTCATTCTCTCTCACATTGCTCCTTCATCACTGTTAGCATCACGCGAGCGACTGCAGCCCCGGCAGGTACAGGGGCAGCCGTGGTGGCCACTGGGCAGCTCTTCCATGCCCACAGGCATCCCTGTGGCTGCCTGGAACTAGCCAAACAGCCCGAGAGCACGTAAGTACCTGGGCATCTTGGTCTGCAGCCCTACGTCTTGTTGCTGGTTTCAGTCCTCTTGGCATGAGATGGTTTATAGCAATTCCTCTAGTAAGTGGTGTCCAAAAATCCTCCCACATGAGCTGAGGCAGCCTGCTGTGTAGTTAGGAGAGGCAATGCCATCAACACCAACTTGGAGAAACCAAAAGTTCTTCAGCTCTGCTGGCAAAATGTAATTGGGAGAGATTACATGGTAGAGAGCACCACAGGCTGGCTGAAGAGATGTTTTCTGTCCACCCAGCAGATGGTGAATTGTGCCTGGCAGAGAAGGAGTTAGTGATCCCACGGAGTGGACAGGTGAAAAGCTAGGTCTAGATAAGGCTGAAGTGACTGAAACATTTGAGAAGCCATAACTGATTGCTTCTAGTGCTAATAGATCTGATTTCTTTCTTAATTGGTTGGTTGATAAGATTTAATGTATATGTAGTAGAATGAAATAAAAGGCAGGCAGATGGTCCAAAAATGTAGCAGCAAGCAGTGAGCCTGTGACTTGCATATAGGTTTGTCTCTTTAATATTTGATACGAGCATGAATTAGCTGTTTCTTGAATCCATTAGGAAGTCTGGGTGAGTGATGGGAGTAGCTGCATTGCGTCCTCCGTAGCACCGCGTACAGCAGCCTGAGCTTTGCAGGGTGACATTTTCCAGCCTGGAGCAAGGGCAGCACTGACCACGCAACCTGGGCACTAGCTGCCAGAGATGGAGGTTTGGGGCCATGGCCGGAGCTTCACTCTGGCAAGATATTATAAATGGCTAGGAAAAGCTCCAGATGATGGGAAAGCCTGAAAACGGGGCAAGGCATCATCTAATGGGAGAGGAGCATGTATGTGAGAGAGGGAGTGCCTGTGATCAGCTGGTTGCTTAAGTTCCTGATAGATCTGCTGTCACAGCTAGAAAATGTGAATACTATGGATACCCTAATCTTTGATTTTCAAAGGCACTTCCAAAGGCCGCACAGCAGGACTGCAGGGTTAGTTGGTATTTACTAGGTCAAACTGTGCTGGAGTTGTCTTTGTACTGAAAAATGTATATATTTTTGAGGCCATCTAGCAGAAAAGCTCTGAGCAAGCACTGTAAAATAGCCCAGTGCACACTGCTCTGGTGGTTGGCAACAGAAGTCAGAGGATGCAATCCAGAAATCAGGGGTGAATTGAGCAGTCATTTAAAATACTGGCAGGAGTAGCATCGCATGGGATAAGCAATGGCATCCAAGCGAGTGACTGAGCTACACCTTGCACAGGGCTCTTATGAAAAATCTCTGAGCGCACGTATTTCCAGCCTCGACCAGGAGTCCCTCAGACGTCGCCCTGCCTGGCACCGTGCCCTGTTTACCTCCTGTGCTACAAACGCCCCGGAGGTGCAAAGAGCTGGGTGTGAGGGGGGAAAGTTAATGGATGGCTTTCCAAACTCCTGAAGGTTGTGGTTCATGTTTGATGAAGAGGCTTTGTCCTTTGTCTGGCTGAGCCAGGCTTCCCCTGTAGCCTCTCCTAATGATGATCCAAGGTGTTTCTTTCTTGTACCATAAGTGCCTTGTAAATGCTGGGGGCAGATTCATGGCAGAACGTTTTCTCCCGCAAACACTTAATTAGTGAGTGTTTTGGGTCGTCCTCCCCCCAGATTAAGCAGCTCACTGGAAATCTTGCTGCCATAGCACTTTACTGAGCTGCAAAGAAAATTGTCTCCCAGAATCATTTAGTTGCAGATGGGAGATAGATGGTTTCAGTTTTGATATCAGTGTTTAAAATAATATGTAGAGAAGGTTTTTCAAGAAAAGCATAAAGACAAACTATTTATTAAGATGAACACCTCACACAATTTCATTTTTAAGAGTGCGGAAAAGGTAATTCTAGGGAAAAAAAAATGTCCTTAACAGAGAACATCGTCGGCTGTAATTTAGAGCTACCCGATCAGCACGTGTTCGAGGGAGATAAACTGTATCATCTGTTCTCCCCTTACCATGGCTGCGAGGCTGATGTTTTATACTTTTGCAGATGAGCCTCTTTCAGGGTGTCATGAACAACTATCAGTCTATCATATGGGCTATAGAAAGGGCATAGTCATTGCTGAAAGCGTGTCAGTGGATTACAGCAATAAAATTTTTCACTGCTTCAAACAAAAGAAGGATGTGCTTGACAAGGGAATATATTTAAAATTCTTTTAAAGAAAGAATGCAGAAGCTGGTTTTCAACACCCCTCCTGCCCCTGTTTCGTTTGAGTCTGTCTGTTTCTGTAAGCAGATTGACAGGGAGAGCTATAGTTGTATAGGCTCTTACCCCTTGACTTCATATGGGAAGCAAGGAAAAAAAAATGCAAGCTTAATTAAATAGTTTCTAGAGGTAAAATTCTTAGTTTTTTGATCATGTACCATAATTGTGCCACACTGATTTTCAAAATTTTCTATTTCGTGTCATCTGATTAGGTGTGGAACATAAACTGTGTGCTACAAACACTTGGAAACACAATGGAAAAATTTCCGTGATCCATAAATATGTAGTTCACTAATTTCAGCAGTGACGCTCTTGTGTCAGCTGCATCTTTTGCAGAACGAGCACTGATTTATCCCATGAAATCAGCCAGTGCGGAGGCACAAGGCAGGCCTGCCCCATCCCAAATCCCACATTAGGCATCTTGATGATTTAAGTAATAATTTATTGTCTTTTTATTTAACATTGCAATTAACATGATAAATAAGTGCAACAGTATTGTTTGAAATGTAATATACAATTAAGCCCAATTAATTAATTGGCCTTCAATGATCAGGAGGAGAAAGATGTTCATTGTTTTTTTATGTGAAGAGATAGTTTATTTTAATGAAAAATGTGTTGTGAAGCAGCTCGCAATGGAGACAACTTTCATTTTTAGGGTGAGCGTGGGGCTGGGCAAGGAGCCAGGGCACTGCGGCTCCTCCCGGTCCCAGTGCTGACCTGGGGGGCAGCCCAGCATCAGCATCCCGGCCCTCCCCTGGGACGCTGCTGGTGCCAGCGGCAAGGGCAGGGCGAGGTGTGCTCCAGGTGGGCGGAGGAAGCTGCAGGCAGCCAGCACAGCCCCACAGGAGAAATATCATGGCGGTAAATCCAGCCTAAATCCTGCCTGGCACAGCCTCCGCTTGAGCAGTGCCCTGGCCCTGTTCTGGATGCGTCCAGCCGCCCGTGTCGGCCGCGCACGCCTGGCTGCGGCCAGAGCCCCTGCGCGTCCCCAGGCCATGGCACGCTCTGCTGCAGCCCCTCGCTGATGTGTTTCATGGGAGAGTGAAGAGTCCTTCGGCCGGGAGGCAAAGGGACCTGGGTGGTGACTGCATTAGCCCAGAGGGATGCTGTGGTTTCTCGGGGCAGCTGCGGCAGCCCCAGATGCCGCGCTCTGCCGGTACGCGGGGCGCGCGCTTTCATCTCAGAAATAGTTTAACATTTCTGGATATTCATTTAGATGTGGTATGCGGGTTAAACATAACGTACGATCGCTGCTCCTCTCATTGCTTCCAATTAAACCTTGCTTGTTAGTTTAACCTCTAGGTAATCCCATCAAACAATTGATGTCAAGGAAACACTGCCCACAGTGGCTCTGGATGAGTGGCCATTAATTTTAATTGCCTTGATATTAAAGATTAAGAAGTATTGGGACTAGCAGAATGGAAACGATCTGATGTCAAGCAAATCCACTCGTTGAGGCTTCCCCAGGCTGCTGGTGATATTAAAATTTTACTGTGAGAATTAAATAAACCTTTATTAGTGATGGCTGTTGTTTGATTGGTCCAGGGGCGTGCATAAACAGAGGGGTCTCGCACACATCCGTGGACAATACAGTTGATGTACAGAGATTCCTCAATTATGAAACTGTTAATAAAGCATAATCTGATTGTCCACAATAATTATTTGCAAGGTTTCATTAATGTATTATTGCTTCTCTGACTGACAAGGTAATATTAAGTGCAATATATAGAATATGGTGGAGTATTATCTAGGGAACGGAATGTATAAGGTACTGTTCGTATTACTGTTAAAAGCTAGAGGCTTTTCATTAATTGTCTTTAAACAAAAGATATAGCTACAGAAAATACAGCAGGATTTGTCTCCTCCCGTCAGCGGGGTGCCTTCCTGGGCGCTGTGGTGTGGGTGCCCTACCAGGCGCTGTGGTGGAGCACGGGGGTATGAGAGGCGCTGCAGAGCTGCCGCAGCTTGTGGCAGGGTGCAGCCATGGGGCTGCGGGGGCCCCAGGGAGCGCGGGACCCCAGCCCCTGCCTCACCCCACACGGCTGGGTCCCTCGCTGCGGGGATGGCCGATAACCACTTGGGTTGTTACTGTCCCCTCCCCTTTACCTCTGTGTTGTTACAGATGCTTTTTTGTCTCGGCAGCCTTGGCTGTCGTCCGTGTTACAAACTGGATTTGTTATTTAGGAGCTCTGTTATAGCAGCTGAAGTTAAACAAAGCCACTGAGAAAGATTGTACGAACTTTTCTGAGCGGCTCCAGCCGTGACCTCTGCATGGGTTAATAGTCGGTGCCCCGTGAGCCATCTTGGCTTCAGTTCAGTATCTTCAAAGGGAGATGACAAAGTGACTTTTCAGCCATTATTGATTTATATGATTCCTTTCATTTTCAGCCAACCAAACACGATTCTATGAGTGGGCTGCCAAGGTTGTTCCAGCCCAAAAATAAAGAACAATTGCTCTCACTGCCCGCTCGCCCTCACTCAACCGGACCTTGGTCCCCCTTCAGCAGCTTTCGGGGTCTTGCACTGATTTCATTGACAAATGGCTCATAGTAGTAGGAGACAATGCTGTACTAAATGCTACAGCAAGCCCCAGGATATGTGTCATCATCAAAGGGTCAGCCCTTGTGCATCAGTTTGCCAACAGAGGAGCAGAGCCAGATCACGCTCATATCCATAGTAATATTTAACTGATCCTTCGTTACTGCTTATTTAACTGGAGTACCCAGCAGATACGGGTTGGGGGCTGGGGCACATGTATTTGCTGGACCAAACATGACATCTTGAAGTGATCGTATTTTGTTGGGTCAAGCACTTTGTGTCCTTCACTCTTCCCACCTCTCCCCACTGCAGGTGTCCAACTGGTTTGGCAATAAGAGAATCAGGTACAAGAAGAACATTGGGAAGTTCCAGGAAGAAGCCAATCTCTACGCGGCAAAGACGGCTGTGACCGCAGCACACGCCGTGGCCGCCGCCGTCCAGAACAACCAGACAAACTCCCCCACCACACCAAACTCTGGTACGTACCCGGCTCGTGTGTTAAAGCATCCCGAAGGGCAGTCCGTAAAGGAGGACCCTCGATGGCACCCTAGTGAGTTTGGTTGGGCTGAGAAGGCTGCAGCTCCCTAGCAGACCTAATCGTGGCATGGAGAGTGGTAGCAAGCCCATGGACCTCCAGGTTGGACCACCGCAAAGGCTGAGCACTGCCGTAGGTGGTCCCAGCGGCTTCGGCGGCGAAGCTCCTGTGGCCTTATGGGGGACCCACGTAATTCCCACAGCGGTAATGTGTGCCTGGCTCGGGCTTCTGGCAGCTTCTGTATTTCCGTAGATATTTTAAGCTTTTTCTCATTCAATGAAAATAACATAAAATGAGGCAGAGCTCCAAGTCTGTTTTTGTAGAACTGTTAAATTTATTGTCAAGATAAGAACAAAATAGAGGAATATTTTAGCATGCACTAATTAGAATTTAAACTCTGGGTTGCTTGAAATTGAGTTTATATTATATATAGAAATCTAAGGATGCAACTTTTATTTTGGAGTTGCTCTACCACATGTTCTTCTGCAGTATTTAAAAATTGTCTCGCTAGTGTGTTGTTGACATTTTGCAAATCTAAGCATTAAATTAGTAGGGGGAGTGTTTAAAGAGGAAGTTGCTTTTTTGGGCTCCAGAGGCAAAGGTTTCCATGAAGCACAGATGTGTTTGACACTATTTACAGTGAAGTTTTGCTGCGACTTAGTTGTAGACAACTTTTAAAGGGTATAAAGATCCATGGGAAAAAAAAACTTTAATCAAAAGAAAGTAAGAAAAAGGTTCCTCCTCTGACGGTAATAAATCGGCTAATTAGAAATTACCAGCCGTTTCCTTTTGAAGGAGGCATTAAGCACAGACTCAAAATGAGTTTTTCTCCGTGTGTTTGGTGATAGCATCTCATGATGAAGCGATCCACCAGAGGAAAGCTTTCTACATGAAAACCTGTTGTTGTACAGGCTGTTCTTCAAGAGGGAAAAGCTGACCCAGGTTGCACGGGGCTTCCAGGTGGTCCCAGCGTAGTGCTCCCGGGCGGCAGCCGGTGCGGTGGCGAGACCCGGCAGCAGCCCCTGCCGGGACGTGCCGAGCCGGTGGGCGGGGGGCCGGCGGCCCAAGCTCGCCCTGCGCCCGGGCCAGCAGCTTTACCTCTGCTGTGCGCTGCCTTTCCTTCTCCTCTCCTGTCTTCTTCTCCTTCCCCTGCCCTCAGGTCTCTGGGGTTATATATTTGCAGCTCTCTGTTATTCAGCTACCTAACTCTTTCCTTTCCAGGTTCTTCTGGTTCTTTTAACCTCCCAAATTCTGGGGACATGTTCATGAACATGCAGAGTCTGAATGGGGATTCTTACCAGGGGTCCCAAGTCGGAGCCAATGTGCAGTCACAGGTAGGAGAAATGCCCCAAAGTAGGGCCTTTCTAGCAGGGTAGGGTTTGGGCTAAAAATTCCACCTTACTCTGGCTCTATTAAATGGTCTGTGCCTCGCTGCAGAGTGGAGGCTGCATATTTCTGAATGTGACCTATTCTTACCCCAGCATTGAATTTCACAAATATAAAGGAAAGAGTGATTTTTTTCTGATTGAAACTTTAAGCTTTGTGAATGCATTCGGCTCTGGCTTGAGCTCATGGAATGGGATTGGGTGCGTCTGACTTCCATGGACACTGTAAATCCAGTGAATTTTCTTTCTTTTTCCCTTTTCTTTTTTTTTCTTTTTTTTTTTTTTAAAAAAACCCCACATCTTTCATTTATTGGACAAACTTTTATTTATTTATTTATTTATTTAAATGTCAGAACACATCTAACTGAGCTATTAAAATACAACTCATTCTCAGTCACTTTTCCAATCCTTTCAGACAGGGCTAACTCCATTTTTTATATGCAGTATATATGCCATAATCTCTTCCCATACATGCAAGCACATACAGACGTATAAATATGCACAGCACTTTGCTGCAGACACTTAAGAAGGACCTACAGGACGCACTGCTGTGAGGAAGTTGTTGTTTGGCTGGTGTGAGAAGCAAAGATGTATGGGTTTTAACATGCAAGGATTTGTTGAAATTCTGCCAGTCATTCTTGATTGATAAATTTGCCTTTCATAGAAGATGCTAAACCCTTTTG